>NC_133620.1:12597423-12854554 GCF_048593235.1 Sminthopsis crassicaudata | reverse complement strand
CTTCCTTCCTTCCTTCCTTCCTTCCTTCCCTTCCTTCCTTCCCTTCCTTCCTCTCCCTTGGTTCTACTTTCCTTCTTCCTCTCCAGCTTAGGTGGCCTGGGAGGCCGGCCGCGTGCAGCCCGCAGTCAACCCAGCCCCTCCGAACGTCTGGTCTGTTCATTCTTTTGTTGCTGAGCCGACCGACTCTGCCTTTCCCGGGTGAATGGGGGTTTTGTAAAATGGGACAGATAAAAATGAGCAACATCATATTGTTTGACAGAATGATCCAAGATGATAAAGTGGCGGCTCCGGAGGGGGGTGAAGATAGTGAATTCCTAAAAAACAAGCCCTCTGCTCCGTCTCTAGCCTGGAGGGATGCTGTGAAAGCCCATTCGATGCAAGACTGGGTCCAAAACACCCGGGCTTTCATTTCTGAGGCCGGATCCAGCTCAGGACCTTTCTCTTTGAGGATGAAAAGAACAATTTTCTAGAGAAAGGCTCGTTTTGATTAAATCTGACATGCTGCTGATAACTCCATGCTAATGTGAAATAATTAACATAATAGCCATAATTAAAAGCACGCTAACAATGCCATAAATTTATCACACAATTTTACTAGCTTTCTGCCCCTAACTGCTCTCTCATCGTTAATTAAACGTGTTGCCTTTTACAGAATGGATGTTTTATACATTTCCAATATAAATAAATCCAAAACTGTTCCCCTCTCTTTCCTTCTTTTTTCTCTCTTTCTTCTTCTTCTTCTTCTTCTTCTCTTCTTCTTCTTCTTCTTCTTCTTCTTCTTCTTCTTCTTCTTCTTCTTCTTCTTCTTCTTCTTCTTCTTCTTCTTCTTCTTCTTCTTCTTCTTCTTCTTCTTCTTTTTCTTCTTCTTCTTTTCTTTTTCTCTCTTTCTTCTTCTTCTCTTTCTTTCTTTCATCTTCCTTCTTTCTCCCCCTCCTCCTCTTCTTCCCTCTCGTTTTCATCCTGTGGTGGCCTCCTGATTTTATAGGCAGCGAATTGCAGGAAGGTGGGGGGAGATTTAGAAAACAAATGATATTTTTTAGATGCAGATCCACAAACAAGAACATAAAACCAGCTCTATTCCTACAAGGTGAGAGGGAAGCAGGAGAGAGGGAGGAGGATGGGAGAAACTGAGAGGGAGGGGGCCCTTAAGGTCCCACCCACTATGTGTGGGGAGGGGGGAAATGAGGTGGGTGGATTTGGGGATCTCCTACCATCTTGTCCTTTCCACTCTTGTCAGCTGCAGCAATTCTCCAGAAAGTGGTAGAAAACTATATATATATGGTTGTTTACGATTCACAAGCACACATTGTATATTTAATTGTATATTGTATATACGTGTGTATTTAAAGATTAGAAAGGAAGAAAGGACATAACAGCCCCAGAGTTTTTATAAAGGAATTTTGGTTAATAAATGTTTATTATATACATGCACATATATTTATGTGTATATAAAAATACATACACATATATAAATACATATATACATAGACATATTATATACATATATAAATATATATACATATATATACATACATATATATACATATACATATATATATACATACATATATATATACATATACATATATATATATATAAAATCTTGGGGATGATTGGAGATGGAGGTAGGGAAAGGCAACATCCAGACCCACCTGTAATTTTTCCAGCTCTGCGTCTGATTTCCCCCCTTTCATGAGAAATTGACCCACACCCACACGTTCATAAAGCGGACTGTCCCCCGGATCAGCGCCACGAATTCTCGAAGTCTTTGCAAAGGCAGCTGCTCACAGGAGAGGCAAAGAGAACACTGGCTCCCGCTCCGCTCCCTTCTTTGCCCAGCTTTCCAGCCGCTGGGAAGCCCGCCTGCAGCACCTCTGCCCTCCACCAAAAAACCCACGGTTGCTGATTTCGAATTAAATTGAACTGTAATTAATTTCTCTTTCCCCATCATAAGTTGTACCATCTACTTTTCTCCCCCCCCCTACACACACACATAAACAGTAACAACGACACTCTTGTGCCTAGAAGACATCTCAATTCCCTTTCTATCGATCTTTACTACAGTTTACTTTCTTCTCCGGTTGTTTGAATCTCTGTACTTGAAACCTCCCCACTCTCCTAAAGTGCTCCCCTCTTTTCTTTCTTCCTTTCTATGGCCCAGGTGGGTTCCCCTGGCTTCCATTTCAATGGATTCCATGACTGCACGGGGGGCAAGGAAGGAATTCATTCTTTTTTAGTCCATTTCCCCCACTTTCCACTTCTCCCACCAGTGCTACCCCTCATCTAGGGGAGAGATGCTTAAAAAACCAAAACTAAAACTTCAGCAGATAAGTGGCGGATGCCACCTCTATCCAAACCATCCTGTCAAGTTTGCCTATTAGAAAAAAAAAATAATCTTTCTCTCTCTCTCTCTCTCTCTCTCTCTCTCTCTCTCTCTCTCTCTCTCTCTCTCTCTCTCTCTCTCTCTCTCTCTCTCTCTCTTCTTTCCTCCTTTTCTTCTCTTACATTCTTTTTTCTTTCACTCTCTTCTCTCTTCTCTTCCCTTCCTTTCTTTTTTTCCTTTCTCTCTTCTCCTCCTCCTTCCCTTTCCTCTTCTCTCCCTCCTCCTTTTCTTTTTTTACAAGCTATAATAATAATAACAATAATAATGAATCGAATGTTGTGTTCACTGAAGACACGAGGGGGTTTAGTAGGCAACTCCAAAGAGACTTCAAACAGATTCTAGTGAACACTCAAATTCGATGTGGAAGCTAGCAGCCCCCAAATAACCGTTTTTACATCTAGGTTTCCCCCTTCTCTTGGCTGCTATTTTCTAAAACAAGGAGCACTTCTAAGGGGAAGGAAGTGATCCAGTGCCAACCTTCCCCCCCACCCCCGACCCCAAATGAGAGAGCGCCAGAGGCAGAGGCAGAGAGCTGATTTCTCCCCCTCTGTGCAGGTGAAGCGAGCCCCGGGAGCCGAGATCCGGGACGAGTGAGGACTCCGGCAGGCTGCAGCCGAAGCCGGGTCCGCGGAGCAGAGCGTGTCCGATTGGCAGCCACCTCCCTTTGATCTAAATCGATTTTAAACAGGCGGGCAGGCAGAGGAGCCGGCGTCAGGGCTGCGGCGCAGTGGGTCCGGCACGTCTAATAATTTAGCTAATCGAGTCGAAAAGTTTCTGCCAGGGGCCGGTCCGCGCATCAGATGGTAACACTGATTGAACAAGAGATTAGCACAATAGATCTCTAATCGAGGGGAAGCGTTGCTTTTCACGCTAAAGACCGTAATTAATGGTATGAATCAATTAATTTGACTTTTATTGTGTCGAAGGAAAAAGCGCAACAAATGAAAACCCCGGCTAGGAGTTGATCATTCTCCCTCCCCCTCGCCCCCCCCCCCTTTTCCCCGGGAGATTTCAGAGAGACACTGGAGAAGAGAACAGGATCATCTTTCCCCAGTGGAAAGGAGAGAGCGAGCGAGCGAGAGGAGCTGATGGAGATGCGTGCTCCCGGGGAGCGGGCGCCGTTCTCCCCGCGCCCCGCAAATCCACCGCCCTCCAAATAGAGATTAGAAGCGTTCGGAAGGGACTTGGAGAAGCCGGCGGCCGGCGATCGCTAAGCGCGCGCACCCCCACGCCCCGCACCTGCCCGTAGCGCCCCGGCGCTGGCCTGCACCCCGCGCGGGAGGGCCGGGCAGCCAGGAACCGGGGCTGGGCCGGGGCCGCACCCCGCTCTCTGGCGCTTGGCAATCGTCTCGAGGATGTGTTTGTGGGGGTGAGCGGGGAGGGGACAGGGATTGGGGAATAGCTCTCCAGGCTTCGCCCCACAATGTTCCTCCAGGCTGCTGCGGGTCAGGGGCCGCCCTAAAAGCTCTGCTCTCCACAAAGCCCCCCATTCTCTGATTGCTGAAAGGTTGTTTTGTTCCCTCCACCCCACCCCCTGCCCAGCGTGCACACACTCCACACCTTACAAATAGCGTTTTGAAACGGTTTGGAGCAAGGAGAGTTGAGTGCTGCTGCAGCTGCGAAAATCCAGCCCCTGGCGCATTTCCTTGGCTCAGCTGCCCCCCGGAGCTTGACTCGGGACAGAGATAAATCCTAGAAATGAGTGGCAGCCTCCGGGAGCGGAGCGCTGGCCTCCTCCGCCCCATCTCGGCCACCCCACCCCGCCCTGAGCCCGACTCCCATCTTCCGGCCAAGAAAACCCCGCGAGTCTCGGGGGGAATCAGCCGCCCGGGGGCCCAGGCTCCCTTTAAGAGCACGAGTGTATAGACAACCCCTATGGAAGCAAGTTTGGGCAGACTTCCTTGGCGGAGTTTCTAGGCTAAAAGGCTGAGAGAGAGAGAGAGGCGGGAGCCTGGATGGGGGGGAGGAGGGAGCGTGGGGGGATGGGGGTAACAGCCCCAGCCCAGTACCCGACCCTGAAATAAATCAATCCTTTTGCTCAGCTTCTTCACTCCCAGATTCCTCCCGGTCTCTTAGTTCTTGCCCTTTCCCCTGCCCAAGCCCAGCTCTAGCCGCCAGGGCTGGGTGGGGGCGTGGGGGACGACGGGAGCCCCACTTGTGCTTCCTCCTCCAGCGTCCGCGGCCGGAGATGGGGTTCGAGCGGAGGCAGCGGGCTCGGGGCTTGTGACAGCCCACCGCATCCTCGTCCTAAGTGCTTGGAGAAAAGGGGGCAAGAGAAGAATCATTGGCTCCCACTGGCAATCGTTGAGCTCTATGTTCCTGTGCCGCAAAAGGTAAAAAAAAAAAAAAAAAAAAAAAAAAAGCCCTGCCAACGGAAACGCGGTCCAAGTGGTCCTGGAGTGGTCCGACTTCTTTTTCCATACCTATTCAGCCCATGCGGAGAGTCAGGATTTTATATAAGGCTTCCATTCCAAAAGAAATGTCATTTGCATTTACGACCTGCATCTGCGGGCAGCAAACAGACATCCTCCTTCTGTCGATCGTTTCTATTTATAGCTTGGATTTTGCAGTCCCCCTCCCCCCCGAAAAGCCCAGAATACACACGGCAACGCAGGCAGGTAAGAATCCACATAGATCAGACCCCCCACCCAAAGCCAGGGAGGAAAACAACGGAGCGAAGCCGCTTCCGACCTTGCCTTCCCAGCTGGGTTATTCTTAGTTTGAACAAGGCCCTTGGCTCCAGGAGCACGGAATTAGTCGACAAGTTGCAGCATCCTTTCCAGGGACCGCTCTTACCTTGGGCCGGCTGAATAGAGTCTTCACATTCCCACTCCCCTCATTTCCTACTTTTTCGTATGCTAACTCTGCCAATGATTAAGTCGTTAACACCTCGGAGGAGCCGCTTAAGGCTTCCTTATTTACAGTTTCTCTTTGTTATTTTACGTCTTTTTATTTCTCTCGGCGACTAATCTAATAGATTAATCAATAGTCATTTTCGGATCTTCCTAACCCAGCTGATGCTACCATGGGGAGGGGTGGACACATGTACATGTGTGTGTGTGTAGAACACCCACACGTGTATACATGCATGCACACACACACAGAAATGTCTGCAGGGCCAAAGTTGCTATTTTAGTTGCCTCTCCCCGACCCCCCCCTTCTTTCTCCCCCTAAGCTGGGCTGCAGCATCCGCTGAGGGCGCATTCGGGGCAGAAGGGATGGATCCTGCCCGTGCCGCCCGCCGGACTTGGGAACGTCTTCCTCGCTCAGGCTTTGATCGCCTTTTGAAAACGCAGAGCGATGAACTTTTCTGGGGCGGGGAGAAAAAGCTGAAGGGGGAAAAACTGGGCTCGTGGTTAACTGCTCGGCGACTCCCAGCTCTATAACTGTTGGGAAAGGGAAAATGGAGGAGGGGGGGAAGGGGAAGAAAGAGGGAAGGAAGGGGGAGAGGGGGAAAACACGCGCGCGCGCGCGCACCCACAGCCCTTCGGCTTCCACTGTAATGAAATGAACCGCCTGGAATGTGTAATCTTTAGGTAAAGGCAGACTAATGGGCTTCCCATTGATAGAGTCCCCAGCTAGCGTGAAGGAAGGCTGTGGGCTGAAATGATGCTTGCATGTGATGATAAGTTGTGCTACTCTTGTCTCTTTGTTGACAATTCCATGAAACAACTTGAGTTTTGCATGGCTTAGCAGTGGGGCCCCTGACGTCACGGGCAGTCACGTGGCCCCGCCTCCTGCTATATCTTTAAGTGGAAAGTAATCTATCAGCCCAGTCTTTAAAACAGGACTTTCAACTAAGGGGGCTTTGGAGTCCCTGTGACACCCCCCTCCCCCTTCGGCTCTCCCCCCCCTTCTCTCGCCTTCTGCAGCCACTTGGAGATCACCATCCCACACCCCTCGGTCGCCAGCCAGCACCTCTCCTCCTCCTCCTCCTCCCCCCCCCCCACATCCAGGGGGAGAGAGGGAGAGAGAGAAGGAGAGGGAGGAAGACAGGAAGAGAGAGAAGTAAAGGGGCAAAATCTGGACGCCACCGAGAGCCGAGGGAGACCGAGGGAGCCCCTTCCAAAGAGAGCCGAGCCGAGGACGAGAAGCGGACCGAGTCACCTGCGGCTGCTCACATGAGAAGCGCCGAAAGCCGGGGAGTTTGAGCCCAAGGCAGCCGGGGAGCCACCTGCAGCCCCCTCCTCCCGTCTCCCCTTTCCTCCCTCCGCTTCCCCCTCCGTCCTCCCCACCCCCAGCCCTCGCCTCTCCTTGCCCCCCTCCCCCGATTCGCCCACCTTTCGGGCCCGAGAAGAGCCCCCCTCCGCCGCCCGTGGCCAGCCCAGCCCCGCCGGCCCCCTAACTTGCCCCGCGCTGCCCCCGCCTCCCTCCCTGCTTTCCTCCCCGCCGCCGCCGCCACCACTCCCTCCCCAGCGCCGCCGCGGCCGCCGCCGCCGCCGCCGCTAAACTCGGGGAAGGTATGACCCTCTCCGGCAGCGGCAGCGCCAGCGACATGTCCGGCCAGACCGTGCTGACGGCCGAGGACGTGGATATCGATGTGGTGGGCGAGGGGGACGAGGGGCTCGAGGAGAAGGACAGCGACGGCTGCGGCTGCGAGAGCCCCGCGGGGCCCCCCGAACTGCGCCTGGACGAGGCGGACGAGCAGCCGGCCCCGGCGCAGCAGCCCCAGCAGCCCCAGCCCCTGTGCCTCCCCAAGGAGGCGGCCCCGGCGGCGGGGGGGGACCCGAGCGGCGGCAGTCCGGCCGAGGCGGACGGCAGAGGCGGAGGGGGAGGAGGCGGGGGCGGAGGAGGTGGGGACGAGAGCGGCGGCGGCGGCGGGGGCGGCGGCGGCGGCCCGGCCGCGGGCCTGGCCCCCAGCAAGCCCAAGAACAGCCTGGTGAAGCCGCCCTACTCGTACATCGCGCTCATCACCATGGCCATCCTGCAGAGCCCGCAGAAGAAGCTGACCCTGAGCGGCATCTGCGAGTTCATCAGCAACCGCTTCCCCTACTACCGGGAGAAGTTCCCCGCGTGGCAGAACAGCATCCGCCACAACCTCTCGCTCAACGACTGCTTCGTCAAGATCCCCCGGGAGCCCGGCAACCCGGGCAAGGGCAACTACTGGACGCTGGACCCGCAGTCCGAGGACATGTTCGACAACGGCAGCTTCCTGCGGCGGAGGAAGCGCTTCAAGCGGCACCAGCAGGAGCACCTGCGCGAGCAGACGGCGCTCATGATGCAGAGCTTCGGCGCCTACAGCCTGGCCGCGGCCGCCGGGCCCTACGGCCGCCCCTACGGGCTGCCCCCGGCCAGCGCCTACCCGCACCCGGCGGCCGCGGCGGCGGCGGCGGCCGCCGCGGCGCTGCAGTACCCCTACATCCCGCCCGTGGGGCCCATGCTGCCGCCCGCCGTGCCGCTGCTGCCCTCGGGGGAGCTGGGCCGCAAGACGGCCGCGTTCGGCGGCTCACCGCTCAGCCCGGGCCTGCAGCTGCAGCTCAACAGCCTGGGCGCCGCGGCCGCCGCCGCCGCCGCCACCTCGTCGCTCATCAAGGCCGAGCCCAGCAGCCGGCCCTCCTTCAGCATCGAGAACATCATCGGCGTGTCGGCCGCGGCCGGGGGCTCGGCGGGCGGCGGCAGCCCGGGGGGCGGCCCGGGCGGGGGCGCGGGGGCCGCGGCGGCCGGGGGCGGCCCGGGCGCCGGGGCGGCCGGAGGCGTCGCGGCGGCGGCGGCGGCGGCGGCGCAGACTTTCCTGCGGCCGCCGGTCTCGGTCCAGTCGGCGGCTCTCATGGCCACGCACCAGCCGCTCTCCCTGAGCCGGACCACGGCGGCCATCGCGCCCATCCTCAGCGTGCCCCTCTCCGGACAGTTCCTGCAGCCCGCGGCCTCGGCGGCGGCCGCCGGACAGGCCAAGTGGCCGGCTCAATAGTAGCCCCCGCCGCCCCCCGCCCCTGACCCTCCCGGGCCGGCCCCCGGGGCCCGAGAACTTGAGCTCCGGCTCGGGCCTCCCCTGCCCCGCCCCGCCTCCCCCTGCCAGGCGCTCTCCGACCCCACTCGCCCGCCCAGCGGGCCCCCCACCCCGAGCGGAGCCCCCTTTCCCCGAGGCCCCTTCTCCGGACCGGCGCACCCCGAGGCCCCCACCCTGAGCCGCGCAACCCCTGTTACATGGGCAGCCGAGGGAGCCTGACCTCGCTCCCCCCCCCCCCACTCCCGGCACCCACAGACACACTCGGGGCGAGCAAATAGGAAGGAAGCTGGCAGAAGTGCATTCTGTACAGGTAAAAAGCTACTCAGAACCACCCAAAGGCCCGAAGGCGACAGCACCCAGTACCGCGGGGAGGAATCATTTGTACATATTTGTATAAAAATTATTGACTTTCCTTTTGGGGTTTTTATTTTTTTAAGAAAAACAAATCCGGTAGATTTAGAGCTCTGAACTTTCATTTTTTGGAAGGTTCACTCTCCGCAGTTTTATCTGAGAAAAAAAAAAAGTGTATAAAATCGTTGGGAAATTTTAAATATAAAAAAAATTTTCAAAAAGGCGAAAAAAGTGTCATTCTATTATAGAAGTCTGTTTATATATGAATGAATATATGTTATTCTAAATGTTATTCCATCGTGTCGTACATAACTTTGTAAATAAATTTTTAAAATGCTGACCCCAGTGTTTTATTTAGTTGCCTGACCCACACGACGGGATTTTAAAATAGCGTTTATATTTTAGTTTTCTCATAAATTCGGATTGTTTCAAGTAACAACCTTTTCTAACGTTGTTATTTTTAATTTGCTTTGCAAGAGAAATTTAAATCTGGGGAAGTATAAATAGAGACATCGAGATTTTTTTGGGTCCCGTCTGGATGGTTCATTTCGGCCCGTAAAATCTAAATGGCTGAGAGTTCGCTAGATTAATTCAATTTTTTTTTTTTTAACCCATCTCGGTTTAAAACAATAGGTCACTCGTGTTTTTTGTTTTTTTGTTTTTTTTGGTTTTTTAGATCAGCTTTGTTTTTCCAAACGAGAACTCGAGAGTTTTTAATCATTCCGAATGACCCTTTCAAGTGAATATAAATTTCTTCGTCATTTTAGACTCTGATATTTTTAAAAATTATTTTGGATACCTTATCTTGTCCCATCTGTGTCGGAGTGATAAGTATAGCTGGTAAATAAATCACTCTCCAATTACCTTACTGCATTTAAAAAGAGTTGTAATTAATTTTGCAGTGGAACTGAAATGATTCTCCAGCTCATCAGATTTCCTATCAACTCTAAATAAGGTCATCTGCGAATCCACAAAATGACCAGATTTCCGAAGGCTTTCTATAATTGCCTCCTCCCCTCCTTCTACTTTAAGGTTGTTTAAAGCACGGCTCATTACAGCAGAGCTTTAATAACCTTTTAAAGACAAGAGGCAATGAGACCTATTTTTAAAAATCTTTTGTTCTTTGTATGTGGAGTGGCGGAACAGAGGGGAAAGAGTTGTACGTCAGGGCTGCGGCATCTTGTCAAAATCAGCTTGACAATTTCCCAAAATGTCAATTTCATTGTTTTTGACCAAAAAAAAAAAAAAAAAAATGCCGGAAATATAAAGGTAGAAGGAATAAGCTGAGGGCGTCTCGGGCCACAATCATTTTCTCCGAGTTTTCCACCCAGCTTCCAAAGGTAGCATTTTCTCATCCCAATTATTTTGGGTCTAGCTGGAGGTGTCGAGAGGATGTTTGGGGAAGGGAGGGCTGGGGATTCCCTCGAAAACGGTAAAGTTCGAAAGGTACCATAGGTGATGTCCCTATCCGGGGTCTTGTCCAGTTTGCAAAAGGCGGTAAATTCACCGGGTTAAGGCCATCGCCGCCCCGGATTATTCCAGCTTTCCCGAGTGACTTCTACTCCAGCGCCTCGGCAGCTCATTTCTGGGCTTTCAGAAGTCGACAGCGTTCGGCTGCTTTAAAAGCAACGTCCTGCCCTCCACGTTACATTTGTTTTCCCGGGAAACAGTAAATATTATTGCGTCCTAAGTAAACATTTAGAGCTGGGGATCCAGCTCTACGAAAATAAAACAAGCTGCCTGGCGGAGAGGGTTTGACCTTGATAAATAAGGAGCAGATAATCATCAGACACGAAAGGGGGCAAGAGTCACCTTAAGCAAGGAGAGATTCTGTCTCCTTAGGTTTCCACGCGGGTCCCTAAACGAAGCCCTTTCTAATCTCCTTTTCCAAGGAAAACTAAAGGGCTCTCGATTTGGTTTGCGGGTTGCAGCTATAAAAGTAACAAGTCGTTTCACAGTTGTGTCTAGCTAATCGCTTTTTACACAACAGCAAATGGTACATGATTTGTGCAAACACACAGAGGTTATTTCTATATTTAGCTGATACCCCTGGGAAAAGGGAAAGGAAGACCTTCTTGAATTCACTTTTAGGCTCAAGAAGCTGCTGATCCAAGGCTTCTAAATGACATCGGATAACAGGGGCCTCATTCCAGCCCTGATCCTTTGTTACTTATAAAATTACTCGCTCATATTTCCGTACATAGCAGCCATACCTTACAGCCTTGCCGCCGCCGCCGCCGCCGCCGCTGCCGGGGCCGCTGCTCCCGGCCGCTCGCGCTCCCCGGATTTGGGTCTTGCTATTTATTAAACAGCGGGGTGTGGAGGCCAGATCCCCCCGAGACTTGCTTGCCAACTATCTCGCGCCCTAGAAATCAAGGCCTCCGACCTGAGTTTGCCTGGCTTTCGTTGGGTGGGGGGCCGGGGTCCCCCGAAATCACTCCGCCGCGGGTGTTTAAAGTTTTGGGGGGTGTTTGTAGCCCCGCTGGAGAGCTCTTATGGGGGGGTTCGGCATCTTTGTCTGTATTTATGGGGAATGGGGGAATAGGGAGCTACAATATGAGAATAAGTGGGAGCACAAATCTGTTTCTCCCGAACGCAGCCACACACAAGCAGGGGCACTGAAACCAAGCGGAGAAACGAGATTTGTACTGCAACGAGATCAGGTTTGGCTTTCAATAAGGGGAGAAAGTGGGAAAGATCGGAAGGAAAGGACTTTAGTTTTCTTCTACCCATTCTCCTACAATTCAGACTTTAAAAAAAAAGAAAAAACAAAACAAAACAAAAAACATTTTCTCCTTTTTCTGTTTTTATTAAAAAAAAAAAAAAAAAAAAAAAAAAAAGTCATTCCCTCTTCCCGGACCTGCACTGAATCAAGAAAGAGACCCAGCTCGGCGGTTCTTCTCCATTTAATTAGAATAGACGGAGATGGAGACTGGTAGGGGCCATTAAGTGAAATAAGAACGAAATGGGAGGCAAAGCAAACGGAGGAGCAGATTGGGTCCCACTTGGGGGCTCCGAGGAGGCTCTAATCGTCATGACGGATAGGGACCTGCAGGGGGCGATAGGTATATAGTTCTTTACTCGGTTTGTCATTGGGATAGCCAGGTTTAGACCCTTAGCCTCCTCTCCTTCTCCAGTCCGTTTTCCTCTGGGGGGTTGGGGATGGGGGGTGGGGGATGGGGTGTCCTACTCCCTCTCCTTCTGGAGCTCCCCTAGGAGCACACCGTGGGAGTGAGTGTCCTTTTCCCAGGCCTGTCCCTTGGGAGCGAGCAGAACTCCCCAGAGAGCAGTGGCTAGAGATGGGGAGGCAATAAAGTTGAGTGATGAGAAAACATTGACTCGGAGGCAATTAGTGGTTATATTTGAGGTCATTTATTTTACATAGTTTAGAGGAAGAGCTTTCGTGTAATTGGGGAAAACACCAAAAGCCTGCTGAGCCTTTTTCTCCTAGGTCTGCCTCTGGGAACCGGAAGGCAACTGCATTATCTCTGCTGTCTGTACAGTACGCTGAAGCCTGGCGATCCAGTGTACACTGCGATGTAGACGGGATGAATCCGGATCTACCCGGAGAAATGACCCAACGAATTGACTCTGCGTCCATGAAAGGGAGTGGAATCATCCCTCCGAGGGGCCACCCTAGGGTGCTCGGGGACGTTCTTAAACTCGTGGCCATTCCGGACTCTTGGGGGAAGGTCTGTCCGGATGTCCCTGAAATCTAGGCTGAAGAGAGATTCAGAACAAAGCAAAGTCGATTCTGAAAAATCCGCTTCGGAAAAGGAAGACACGAGTTTTAGAGGAACAGCCAGTGCCTACCTAAGACACTCCTGGTCCACATCCCCCTTGAGGACTGAGCGCAATTCAGGGGTTCCGCTGGAGAGAGGGAGCAGCAGAATTATGAAGCAACTCTAGCCCCTCTCTTAGGCCATCCCCCAGCTCCTGGACTGGCAGGAGATGGTTCTCTCCCACCTGCTTCTCTGCACCCTCCATAGTCATTCCAAGAGCTCTGAACAGCATTTTTCTGAGGGTGGCTTAACCACAGTAGAAAAGACTGATTTGCTGTTTTTTTTCCCCCCTTTGCTTCTACGCAGTATTCAACGCATGTGGGAGAACCTGACACCCTTGTTGACAGATGCCTATTAGTGTAAGACATTGCCTGACGGCCTCTGGGGTGTATTAAAGGTAACCAGATCTGTAACATTGGTAAAATGACCATATCTCAACTGCTCCTCAAACAGTTGGCACATTTATACTGGAGTCAACTTTCCTTCTCCCCCCCCCCCCCCTTCATTCGGTGTTTCTTCTATTTGGAAGTGATGTTTCTCAAAGATTCTTCATTTCCTCCTTCTAAAAATTAGAGGGGGGGGAGTCTGGCCAGAATTACAATTACCACTGGAGTCAACTTTTCTTCCTTCCCCCCCTTCCTCATTTGGTGTTTCTTCTATTTGGAAGTGATGTTTCTCAAAGACTGTTCATTTCCTCCTTCTAAAAATTAGGGGGGAGGCCTGGACAGAATTACAATTACCACTGGAGTCAACTTTCCTCCCTCCCTTTGGTGTTTCTTCGATTTGGAAGTGTTTTTTCTCAAAGATTCTTCATTTTCTTCTAAAAATTAGAGGGGACTCTGGACAGAATTACAATTACCACTCGGAAAGCTTTTTAATAACCTCAAGTTATTTGTCAGGGAGAAAAATGATCTTTTTTTGGAGGGGGGAGGTAGATTTGTCTTTGATAAAACTTTTTTTTTTTTTTTTTTTTTTTTTTTTTTGCAAAAAGAAAAAGGAAAAAAAAAAAAAAGAAACGAAGGAGGAAATCTCTAGCATGTTAATATAAAGTAAATGCTCAAACCAACCTTCTTTTCCACAAGTCATTGTTCACCTCTAAGACTAGTTCTTTTTAATTCAGTGAGGAAATGTGACATTACCCCTGCTTCCTACACAACTCATAAAATAAATGTAAAAAACTACCTTCTGATGTCCACAGCAGCAGAAGGAACAACTGCAACCAAAGTATTCTCAATGCCTTTAAGGTACAAAAGGGAATTTTACACACACACACACACACACACACTCTTCTGATTTTACTAGGAGGAAAAGGAAGCATGCCTTAGATGGAGTAAGGATGGAAAAAAAGGGAGAAAGGGAAAGGAGAGACGACAGACAAACCGGAAGATAAAAGGCTCCAGATGGAGGGTAATCCTTGGACAAATTGTTTGGGCTTGGGTATTGAGACTTGCTGAGGAAGAAAGTTCTTTGTTTATTTGTTTTTCCTCCTGTCCTTGAGGCACTGAGACTTCAATATTTTCATTCCTAATAAAAATAGCAGCCTCCTTATTTCAGACCCTAGGGATTGAACTGATCATCATTGAATTGTCACATAGGGAGTACTTTGGGGAAAGGGGGAGGAAGGGTAAACTCTCTCCAGCCTCACCATACACCCCGAATTTGTATCTAACTGTACCAAATGTTGTGTGTGGGAGGGATCCCCTAATGAGAATCGCTCTCCTGTCCCTTCTCTTTCAAAGGGACTGCTTTTCCCAATCAAAAGCTCCCTGCCCCTCCCTTTCCTTTCTCTCCCTTCCCATCTCCCCATCTTTAGCCTTAAGTGAAGGAGAGTTCTGAAGGTCAGATAGAGGAAGATCCAGTTGGGATGGGAAATGTTAACGATCGTGGGTAGGAAGTTGAACCTAGGAGACGAGAAGCAGATGGAGAGGGAGATGGGCAAAGCGAACCCCCAAGTACAGGTTACTACCTACAACCAAGACACCCTCTGATGCTTCTCTTTTTCTGTGTCTCAAGAGGGAAGATCAAGACTGGGAATAAATCGCCTGTGAATAAAATATAGGCTGCCTAAACACATTTATCCGTTTAACTGCAAGCAAACAATTAGTAAGTTTGTTACGCTCATTAGAGTTAGACAACAGTAGGGAAAGTGTTGCACTCAAGAGAGCTCCCTCCCTCCCTTCGTACAGACTTGTCTTCTGAATTTCCACCCCCAACTTATACCCTGGGCCCAGGCTGCCTGAGGAAAGGTCGGCGAGCGTCTGACTGGAAGGGAAGAATTCACCTCCTGTCATTCATTCCGGGACACAGCCGCTCCCATTTTAATAAGGTCATGTATTTTTTATCAGTTTTTTCCTGTGACTACTAGCAATGAGAAAGAACCACAGTGCCCATCAGACTTAAGAACAGGATCCCCACCCATCCCCGCCTCATTTTCTCCAAAAGATTAATGGAAATGAGGCACGGTTTTGTCCATAAGAGAATTTGAAATTTCACATGAAATCCTCTCCCCCAGAACAGTTTTTTTTGGCAAATGTTTTCTTAAAACGATTTTTTGGGTTCTGGAACTGGAACCCAATTTATCCAGAAGTCCCTAGTCATTGACCTTTATTCTACTTTTTCTCTTCCTAAAATCCTGAGGAAATGAGTATCAGCAATTGAAATGGTGGGAATGGAATGGCTTTGCCCATGAAGACCATAACTACAGCACCTTTCTCCTTCCTTCTTTCCTTCCTTCCTTCCTTTTTCCTTCCTTCCTTCCTTCCTTCCTTCTTTCCTTCCTTCCTTCTTTCCTTCCTTCCTTCTTTTCCTTCCTTCCTTCCTTCCTTCCTTCCTTCCTTCCTTCCTTCCTTCCTTCCTTCCTTCCTTCCTTCCTTCCTTCCTTCCTTCCTTCCTTCCTTCCTTCCTTCCTTCCTTCCTTCTTCCTTCCTTCCTTCTTTCCTTTCTTCCTTCTTTCCCTCCCTCCTTCCTTCCACTCCTTTTTCTCATTTCTGTCCTTCTTTTAGCTTCCTTCTTACTCTTTCTCTTTTTCTTCCTTTACTTTTCTTTCTTTCCCTTCCTTCCCTTAATTTCTTATTTCCTTTCTCTCTTATTTTCTATCTTTCCCTTTTCTTTCTTTTTCTATTCTTTCCTCATTTTCTACCTTCTTTATCTTTCTTTCTTCTTTCAATTTACCTTTTTCTGCTCTTTTTTGTTCCTTTCCATCTTTTTCCTTACTTTGTTTTCTTATACCTTCTTTTTTTCTTTCTTTCTTTTTTGTCTTCTTTCCTTCCTTCCTCTCTCTCCTCTCTTCCTTCCTTTCCTTTTTAATTCTTCTTTTTTTCTTTGTTTCTTTCTCTTTCTTTCTTCCTATCTCCCTTTCTTTCTTTTTTCCTCCTTTCTCTCCCTCTCTTCTTCTTCTTTTTCTCCTCTTCCTCCTCCTCCTCCTCCTTCTTCTTCTTCTTCTTCTCCTCTCTCTCTCTCTCTCTCTCTCTCTCTCTCTCTCTCTCTCTCTCTCTCTCTCTCTCTCTCTCTCTCTCTCTCTCTCTCTCTCTCTCTCCCCTTTCCTTCCTTCTTTTTTTTCCCCAGGTTCCTGACTTCTAGAGATTCACAAGTTACTAGATCTAAAGTCAATTTGAAGTGGTTGATCCTAATTCACCCTGAAGTCTTTTTTATGTGAATTAGAGAATGTTAAAAAAAAAAAAAAAAAAAAAAAGTCTCCTAAAGTCTTGAAAAAATGTTCTCGTTTTAAAATTCCTTTGTGCAAATTTGAACTTCAAGGAATACCAGAAGCTATTTGGGTCTTCTAGATATCATCAAAACAAAACAAAACAAAACAAACCATTTCCACCTTGTATTGACTAAGCCAACTCTAACTCTTTAGAAAAATGCCCTATATTTGAATCATAAAATCTTAGGTTCTCAAAGGATTTTAGAGGTCATCTAGTTTAATATCACACATTTGCTCTAGGATCCCTCCCAACATACACACACACACACACACACACACACAGAGAGAGAGAGAGAGAGAGAGAGAGAGAGAGAGAGATCGCTAGTGTACAATTAGGGATTCATTTGCAGCTCCTCTTTTAAAATGCAAATGCCTCCTTTTGCAGTTGGTTAACCCTCACAACCTCAGGGTGAATTACTTTAGCCAGATTATCAGAATGCTTTGTGCCTCTTACCTAGTAGAGCTAGCTCTCTGAGGGAATGGGAAATTGGATTGGGAGAAAAGTAAGCTTTTAAAGAAGGCCAGGATCCATTTTGCCATGACTTAAAAGAAGACTTCAGTTTAGCCAGCGTGCCAAAATTCTTCTTTTCTTTCAGTATTTGACTCTAGAAGGACCCCTCCTTTATGATCTCCCTCAAATTTTTCTAGAGCATTATATCTGGATCTCTCTTTTACTTGATTCCACTCTTCCTTCTTCTATTAAGCCTGTCTGTAAACAGGCTATAAATCCCTCAAAGGAAAGGACAATGTCCTTTTTTTGGATCTTTGTATTCCAAGCACCTAGCACAATTCTTTGCCCAGTTTGTCGAAGTGAATTGGTTAATCATCTGGGTTGTGTGATTATAGGCAGTCAATCAACTTCTCTTGTCTCCATCCAAAAGTACGGGTCAGACTTTCCTGGAAAGGAAATTGTGTCCTGACAGAAAGGAAATAGTTCTGCCAGATCTAGGGGCACCCAAACCTCAGTTTTTCGTCCACCCCTATTCCTTTTCCTTGAACTCTTGTGTGTGTGTGTGTGTGTGTGTGTGTGTGTGTGTGTGTGTGTGTGTGTGTTTTCAGAAAAGCAGGATTGCCATTTTCTGAAGCCTAATAGATCAGTTGATCTCTCTCAGCACTTTGCCTAGTGTTCTGGCATGGAAAAACATTGCCCAGCCTTCCCAGACGAAGTGGCTTTATCAGTTACAGAACATAATGAGTGAGTGCTTGGAAATCTTCAGAGAAAGGTGCTGTCCAAAATATGCTTAGGTAGACTCCACTGATATTACATATAAAAAAGGGGGAAAAAAAGCCAGAGCCTTTCATGATTTTACTCAGTTTTAAAGGCAAGATAATGCTCTTTTATGGTATATATTTAAACATATATTTTTGTGACCTATTCTCAGGCAATTAGAGTCAGAGTTGGTACTAAAGGCACAGGCAAGGCAGGCAAGCATCTTCAGGACCACAAACAAGGTACTAAATGAAGGAATATATAAAACAAATAAATGATCACTTTTTAAAATGCAATTCCCAAAGTTTAATAGCATAACTATGAAGGACATCTCTCTAGGATCTAAGACAAAATTGCATAGATTAAACAATTCTACAGATTCAGAACTACTGTGTTAGTGTTTTAACCTAAGTAAAAGTCTTCTTTTAAAATTGTTTTACATTTAATGCTAAGAAAACCTAAAGCAGACAGATGCTTTGTCCTGGCTCTTGCTAAAATATTGGTGCAAATGAATAAGAGCAAAGAAGTTCAACTCCCAAGTCCTAAATATTTGGGTCTCCTCTTTTTATAAACAGAGATTTTACCTTCAAGCCCTCTCTTCAGTTGTATCATACCACAGATATAAGTGTTGGTCATGAGGAAACAAGGATGATAGATGGTGAATGACTCAGTATAAATAGCACCACTAACATAAATGCAAATCCTATGAGTATGTCTTAGAAATGGTTCATCTATCTTTGCACAAAAATACCAGGAATTGGGAAATTGGGAAAAACATGGAAAGATACAAAGGGATACAGAACAAGGAGTTGTACCGTATACAACCACACTTATGTAAATGAAAACAGAGCCAAAAAAGGGGGGGGGGGCTCAGATTAAATGTAATGATCAATAGTAATATTGGTAATTTTGCTCAATTTTTTTAATCTATGGTGAGTAAAGACCACTTCTGAGGAATTAATAAAAAATTAAACTTCTGGTGGCTTAAAGAAAAAAAATGGGAATAATTTCTAACATTTCTATGTTTTTAAGACATTTGATACTTTTGAATAATCCACTAAAATCTTTTGCATTTTTCCTTTACTTCCCACTCTTCTTTGCTTTGCAAATTTTATCCAACTAATCTGTTACTCAAAGCTCATCTTTCCCAGGCAGCTTTCTTAGACTTTAATATGTGCACTGGATTCAATTCATCCTCCATTAAATTCCCCATTATGTTGTTATGTAATTGCTCTTATACTCTTATGGCTTCTATATGTTTTTACCCTATAGCTAGACCATGTTCTTCAAAGGGTAGAAATGTTGTCTGATACTGTATCTTCCCCACAACATAGTCTCACAGAGAGAACCCTGCATTTGGCATCTGTGGATGTCAAGTTCAAATCCCAGCTTGGCTAATTATTATCATGAGACTTGGGCAAGGTCTTTCATCTCTTGGGTCTTATTGTCCCCATCTATAAAATGAGACAGTGGAGTAGACAATGTATATGATATTTTCCATCTCTACAAAACAGCCTTCGTTTCTATGACTATCATAGATCGCTCTTCAGTTGGTCACTCCCCCAAATCTTGAATTAACCTAAGAATAGGTTGGGAATGATTAGATTATCACAACATTTCTCATGCTGTAAGAGTTGGCTACGTCCTTGTGGAAGCTAAAAATTATTACATTAAAATTCAAACTTCTTAGCTTGATATTCAAGAGCCCTTCAGACTATTTACTTACACTATTTATATTTGTACCCCTTCTCCCTCTGTTCTCCTACACAATCTGAATAAACTATATTTCAGTTAATTTTTTATTTTAAAAAGTATTTTATTAATGCCTTTTCTTTTTAGTTCACATTCAGGTCTTCTTCTTCTTGTCCCTCTATTGTTCCCCTCTTCCCCTCCCTTTCTCGATGAGTTTTCCCACATATTAAGGGGGAAGTTGCTACACAGAATCCAATGGATACATGCACTGAGTCTTACAGCATATGCAACATTCTGCAGCCATAATCTTCCACCTCTCCAATGCAATTAAGTAGATGCATTTCCTCATCTCTTCTCCAGGGACCAAGAATGGTTATTACAATCACACAATGTTAAGCTTCTATTGTTCTTTTTGTTTCCAGACAATGTTTCTGAAACAAATGACATACATTCCCACCTTCAGACCTTTGCCTTTCTCATGTCTTTCAGTAGTACCATCTTTCTTTTAAATATCACTTTACTCCTAAAGACTTTTTTGCTTATTCCAAATAAAACTGATATTCCATCCTCTGAATTCTAATACCTATATAGCCCCTTCAGCATTTAGCATGTCACTGTGTATTATTAATTTGTACAAATGTCTCTGATTTTATTATAAGTTTTCTTGAAGAAAGACCCTTCTTCTAGTATCCCCAGTGCCTGGTGGAGTCTCTGCTATAGAGCAGTCACTTCAGATCTGTTGACCATGATGCTTAAGTCACTTGGGGCAGACTAGAGTGTAGAACTAACTGCCTATTATGTGCCAGGCACTGGAGACATAAAGAGGTTACTCTCACTTGAGGGAGAAAGCATGCATGTCATATGGACATATAAGAAAGAAACACAAGGTTTTGATGTGCAGGGTACATGTTATCTAAATTCACCCAATACTTAGTCCAGAATTCCCTCTGTGATCTGTTCAATTCTATTGTTCAGTCACTAATGAGAGTGCTTGGGGTGAAAAGGAAAGTAACCTTTCTTCATATACTAGTAGTTTGCACATTTTAGATAGGAAAAAAGTTTCTAAAACCACTGCCCTTTTTCTTGCTTGAGTTTTCTCTGTTCTTGCAACTTAAATGTGAAACAATTTACTCCTCATTGACACCTGGTAAATCAATTTTTAGCTTATAGTGAATTTTTCAGTCCTATGATGAAAGGCCCTGACAATCATCATTAAGAATATGTTAGAGCTTTCATGGGAATACGAATGCTAATCTCAGTAGCTCTTTGTGAGGGTCTGTTCCCGAGCTTATCATTATTATATATAAATATATATTATTATTTGGACTTCCTAAATTCTTCTTATAATTCCACTTGGAGAAGTAATTGACAATCAATCAATGGATCAATAATTAACTGCCTATTGTGTGCCAGACATTGGAGACAGAAAGAGGTTACTCTCACTTGAGGGAGAAAGCATGCATGTCATATGGATATATAAGAAAGAAACATCAGGTTTTGATGTGCAGGGTACATGTTACCTAAATTTACCCAATACTTAGTTCTGAACTCCCTCAGTGATCTGGTCAGTTCTGTTGTGCAGTCACTAATGAGAGTGTTTGAGGATAAGGGAGTTTGATCCTGCAGCAAAATAAAAAAGATTTGAACTTGGAAAATAGGGAAGAAAGGAAACAAGCATTTATTAAGCACTTACTATGTACCATGCAGTACACTAATCACTTTACACATATTATCTCATTTGATCAGCAGTCATGAGAAGTAGGTGCTGTTGTTATTATTATTAATTTTACAATTATTATTTACTTTACAGTTAATATTATTATTTATTACTATTAATAATATAGTTAGTAAATACAGTTACTACTACTATTATTATTATTAACTTTACAATTGAGGAAACTGAAGCAGAGAGAGGCTAAATGATCTAGCCCATGATCTCTAGACCAGGCTTTTCAAGGATGAAATAACTATAAGATTGGGCAAGTCACTTAGTGCATTTGAGTTTCCTTTCCTTACTTATAAAATGAGGCAATAACGTCCGCCCTACCTACCCCCTGTAGGATTGGTATCATAACCAAATAAAATGCAAAATGATTTGTAAACTGCTAGACAACTGTTAGCTAATATCTGTTTAAAGGACATAGGAGGAACATAACTGTTGTTTGTTCTTGAATTTGGCTGAGATGTGATTTCCAGTGGAGCAATGGAGATTCCAGATTTAATAGTGTCACTTAGATAAGAAAGTTCTCTTGATCCTCTCAATTCTCCCTGGAAGGAGACAGAATGCTTTCTGTATAATGTAGCAATCCGGGGGTTTTGAGGAAGGGATATTATCAGTGCTTTATTTTATTTTGGCAGCTTTGCTATTCTATTGTTTTTCAACTGTCCTACTTTGTATGACCCATGTGCAGAAAAACTGGAGTGGTTTTCCATTCTTTCTCCAGCTCATTTTATAGATGAAGAAACGGAGGCAAGTAGAGTGAAGTGACTTGCCCAGGATCAGAGCTAGTCAGTTTCTGAGACCAGGTTTGAACTCACTTAGGAGGACTCATCCCGACTCTAAGCACTCTATGCACTACAGCACCACCTAGCTGCCCCACTCTGGCAGCTAGCCCAAACTGAATCCATATGCCTTATTTTTTAAAATAAATATTTCCAAGTGTATTTTGCCTCTTCCTTCTCCTCTAAAAAAAAAAAAAAAAAAAAAGTTAATTCATTGATTGCTTTATCATGAGTCATCTACTGGTTCAATCCTTATAAAACTCAAATACTTTGCTCCTTCCCTTTCACCTCATCTTCCACTTTTGACTGCTGTTAAAACTTGGAGAGATGTAGAATTTCTCTATGCCATATATATTTGTATGACAAATTTAATCAACTTAAACAGAAAAGAAAGAACCTAGTTAATGTTAAACTCCGGTTTACCCCTTCTTTTCTGATTTTTGTTCATGTATATATGGATGTTTCTATTAATAATATGATCAGTCAAGTAATAATATTAATTCTATTAATAATAATATTAATTCTATTAATAATATAGTCAATTAATAAGCATTTATTAAGCATCTACATTATTCCAATTTCTGGAGATATGAAGAGAAGCAAAAACCAGTCCCTGGTCTTAAAAGAACTCATGTTCTAAAGGAGGGAGACAACACATAAACAGCTATGGACAACCTAGTTCTATTTGGGAGAAATTGAAGTAATCAACAGAGCAAAGACATCAGAATCAAGGGAGATCATGGAAGATTTCTTTAGCCAGGACTACTCTTGTCGTTGTTTAACTTTTTTTTTCATGTAAACATTTCTCTTAAGGTGATTTCTAGAAGCATTTTCAAGGAGGCAAGATTCCTGATTATTCTAACCCTTTTCTGAACTCCCTAATAATAATAATAATAATAATAATAACAAAAAACAATAGTAAAACACATACTTGGATTGTGTAGATTTGTTTACAGAAATGGGGATGGAAGAATTATGATAGCAGCATAAGACCTAGTCCTTATTAATTGATAGAGATTTTGCAATGGTTATTGGAAACTGTGGGTCACTTACTAGCTATGTGACTCTAGGCAAGTTCCTTAATCCTGTTTGACTCAGTTTCTTCATCTGTCAAATGAACTAAAGAAGGAAATAGAAAACTGTTCCGGTATCTTTGCCAAGAAAAATACAAATGAGGGTTACAAAGAGTCAGACAAAATTGAAAAAGAAACTGAGAAACAATTACACATAACTTCAAATTGCAAAACTTTCACATATACTGAATCCCTAAGGCATGATCACATGACCAGAATGAGATATCAGGTGTGTAAAGTAACAGAGGACAAATCCTCATTCTACAAACATCAACTCCAAAAATATCCTTGTAAATTCAACAAATAACCCCCTAGAGGGCATTATCAAAGACAAAACTGTTGTCCATAATCTCGTGGGCCATAATCCTGGCCAAAAGAAAAATCAAGAACATTTTAAATTGAATTTTGTGTACTTAACACTCATAACCAATCTACATGGAATGAAAAGCTCTTAAAATATAGAGACTGAACTGAAGAAATCAAAATCATTGATGCTGATGCTGAAGGACCTACCCTTTCCTTCAAACTGTCCCCAAGATACCTTCAGTGTATCTGCAGAAGGTAAGCTCATACCCAATACTTTATTCAGCTGTGGAAATAAATAACTTTATCCACCTTCTCAATAGTCTATTGATAATTAAACATAAAAGGATGATAGTGACTTATCCAGGATCATTTCTGTCTGAATTCCACCAATTATAAGATAAGAACATATCTTTTGCCTTTTTATTATTCTATAATTGTTTCATGTGCTGATCTTTTCTTTCTAAGTAGATAAGAATTCCTTTGAGATCAGAGATAACATCTTATAATCTCATATTTTCCCATAGTTTCTTGAATGGTACTGAAAACAGAGTGAATATTGAATAAAAATTTGTTAATCAATAGAAGGGACTTAGTTTTCACAGTCTCCATGGCAAATTTCTATTTTGTTAAAATCTACCTTTTAAAATTAATTTTATTTATCTATCTATTTATTTTGCTGAGGCAGTTGAGGTTAAGTGACTTGCCCAGGGTCACACAGACAGGAAGTATTAAGTATCTGAGGCCAGATTTGAACTCAGGTCCTCCTGACTTCAGGATTGATGCTCTATCCACCGCAACAGATGGATAACTGAAAGAGTCTCCAAAAAAGTAATGAGTTCCCCATTTCTAAATTCATTCAAACAGAGGATAATTAATATAGGTAATATTGCTAAGGGTATTCATGCATAACACTTATTGTGGAGGCCTCAAGTAGGGTAGCAGGTAATTTCTGTACCAGTAAGTCCCAGAAGTACAGAACTGAATAGCTGGGAAAGCAGGGAAGGTTGGAATAATGGACAATTATCAGAAACACACCAGGTTAAGAACTCCCGTAGGATGTTTAGAAGAGCAGAGAAAAGGCAGATAGTTGGTGTAGTGCATAGAGCACCAACTCTGAAATCAGGAGGACCTGAGTTCAAATCTAGATCAGACACTTGACACTTCCTGGCTGTGTGACCCTGGGCAAGTCACTTAATCCCAATTGCCTCAGGGGGGGAAAAAAAAAGAAGAAGAGCAGAGAAGATAGATATGCTGATAGATGCTTGTCATCTCTACTACTGAAGAGACTGAGCCTAGTGGATTATTTGTGTTCTTCAGTTCTTAGCTGCTGCTCTAGAACTAGAGACAATTGGGTGTCTTCCCTAAGAAAAACAAAACGGATCGAATCTTTTCTTCCAATAGTATTGGGGTTTGGTTTTCTATACTTCCATCCTGGATGAGATAGGATAGCCCAATCTCTAAAATAAAATAGAATAAAATAAATCAAAATTCAGAGGAAATGCTTTGCCTCCCTCTGCATTGCTTGATCTTTAAGAATTCAACTTTGCAATCATGATTCTCAGCATGTTTTCTCTTCCTGAATGGCTGCCTGCCAGGCCGCAATCCTGGAAGAAATGGAAGTGTCTGATCACAACAGCAGCCTGGGGTGAAAAGTTGCTGTCAGAATAAGGAAAAGGCCACTGAGGGACTGACTTGTCCTCTGGCTTCCATCTACATTGGGCATAAGTGGGGAGGAGATGTGGAGAAGGGAGCTAACCATGGGGTTGAACCTCTGAATCCCTGGGTGTCAGCCAGCTGACCTAGCAGGAAGTAGAGTCACTAACCTGAGACTAGGAGCTGAATGCTGTTCCTACAAGAGTTGCAAGATAAGGGCTAACTGGAGAGCAGGGGACGATTTCCCTAGTCCTTAATGCATTGATACTGGCCAGAAGGCTTGAAGAAACTTCCTTGCAAAGGTCTTTGGCTTGTTAGTTTCTCTCTTTCCTGTGAGACCTAAGAGGCAGGACCTGGAATAGGGTGAAGGAATCCAGGTGATCAAGAAGCAGCGGGGGCCACTCTCACGACTGGGCGATCATACTTTACTTTTACTTCAGTTTTCAGTGTACTCAAATCCATTTAAATCTAAATAACCATCAAGTGGATTTCAGTGAACTTGGTGGGAATGGGGAGAATGAGCTAAGTGAGTTATTATTAGGAGAGCCACACCCCCAGATTGGAACCTTGGAGCAAAAGAGCACAGAAGCAGGTTTGGATGTCTGGTACTGTGCATTCGAGCTGGCAGCTAAAGGCTGGGGGCTGCCAAGTGCATTCAGACATGCCCATTTGAGTAAGCTGGTGCAGCTTGAGCTTGGAGCGCCACCTGGTGGTTCATCCAGGTATGATATGCTGACCAGGGGCTCCAAGCAGACCACCCCCCCCCCCAAATAATATTGTATGTAATCCCATACGTGTGAAGGCAAGAGTGTCTACCAAGGAGTTTAGATTAGAGGATTTCTAAATTCCTTTTTGATTCTAGAATTCCACAACTCTTCAAAATGTTTAATTTGGGCTGAGATGAGCTGTACCCCTAAATCAAGGTGATCACCTTGGGCTTTAAGCTCTGCTTCTCCCATAGGGAGAGTCTCCATGAACCAACTTAATAAATATTTATGGAGCCACTGATATGTGTTACTCACTGGGGAGAAAAAACAAAAACAAAATAATCCTTATCTTCAGGGAGCTTTGGGAAAAGAAAGCAAATAGGGGCAGCTGGGTGGTGCAGTGGATAGCGCATCAGCCTTGAAGTCAGGAGGACTTGAGTTCAAATTTTACCTCAGACACTTAACACTTCCTGGCTGTGTGACGCTGGGCAAGTCACTTAATCCCAATTTCTCAGCAAAAAATAAAGAAAGAGAACAAAATCTGCAAACTGGTGGCCAATGAGCTTGACTTCAGCTCCAGGAAAAATTCATTTGTTGATGAAAATATAAAAGTAAAGCAATAGTTACCAAGAGCCAATTTGGCTTTACCCCAAACCAGCCAGGCCAGACTAATTCCATTCTCCTTTTTGAAAGCATGACTAAACTGAGAGATAAGAGCAACACTGTAGAAAGCAAAGCTTTTAATCAAATGTCTCATGTTCTTCCTGTAGAGAAGATAGATGTACTGCAGTAGAAGAAAAAATCAGACAGATTCAGGTTGGTCACAACATATGTTCAAAAAGTAGTTAGTCATAGTTGTCGATATCAACCAATCTTCAACAAAAGAAGCCTCAGGGATCTGTGTTGGTTAACATTGTTGTTGAAGACTTGGATAGTCACAGATGGTGTGCTCATCATATGTGCAGATCACATAAATAGCTAAGGGACGTGGAGGACAGAGTTAGGGTCCAATATCACCTTGAACTGTTAGCACATTGGGCTAGAGCTAATAGGATCAAATGTAATGTGAAATCACATTTGGGAATAAAAAATCAACTTCCAAGTATAGCTATAGTTAGACGCCAGCTGTTCTGAACAAGATCTGAAGGTTTTAGTGGACCACAAGCTCAATCATAGTCAGCAGAGTAATGTGGTAGCCAAAAAAAACTAATGCAATCTGGAGCTTCATTAAAACAGGAATAGCTTCCAGGAATGAAGAAATGATAGTCCTTGTTAGGTTTCATCTGGAATATTCTGATTTAAGGACATACTTATTGAGTATGTTGTAGTAGGGATTCCAGGTATGTTTGGTTTGGACGAAATGGCTATTGGGGTTATTTCCAACTCGTAAATTCTGGGAAATGATATACCTGCAAACCAGGTACTAATGGAATTTTTTATTTTGATATTTTTGGCATCAGATGTATTCTCACACGATTGCACAGTGACGAGGTACAAACACTCGCCTTTCAAGTTCCGTTCCCCAATCCGCTCTTCGCCCTTCCACATGGACACCTCTGCTTACATTTTATACTCTTTTTTTACATTTTGTATTCCGTTGCTTATTTATTCCCTTTGGAGGTTTGTGAAGATTCTACTTTCTATGAAATAATCTCTGTGATTACTGTCATCCACCCTTTGAACGAGGCTCATTTTTGCTGCCTTTTGCTTCCCCCTTTCTTGTTCTTTTCTTTCCTTCTTCCCGACACAGTACGGCACCCAAAGGTGGAGGAGGGAGAATGGAGGATGGAAGTGAAAAATTATTCATCCAGTTCCCCTTTTCTTCACAGATTAAGATTTGGATATTTACACACAGTGTAGACATTTAGAGAGGCAATAGCATTGGGGAGTGGATAGAGAGCTGGCCATGGATTCACAAAAAACTTGAATTATAATCTTACCTCTGATTCCTATGAGCTGTGACATCCTAGATACACCATATCACCTCTCAGTACCCCCCGAAAACTCTTTAAGATTGAAAGTTGCAAAACATATAGATTTATGCTGATAGAAAGAGGGAAAGGAATAAGCAATTATTAAGCACCTACTATGTTCCAGCACTATGTTAAGCTCATTAGTGATATTATTTCATTAGTCTATGAAGTAAGCACTTATTACTTCCATTTTACAACTGAGGAAACTGAGGCAGACAGAAGTTAATGGCTTGCCACGGTCACAAGGTAATAAATATTGGAGGTTAGCTCTGAATTCAGGTCTTCTTTCTGTCAAGTCAACCTTCTATCTACTATACCACCTAGCTTGAATTTTCTAAAAGAGATTTCTTTACTGGAAGTTCCTAATGTCAATGAAATCAAAGGTCCAGCCACCCTGAAATTATACCCAGCCATTTAGGAAATGGATGGTTTGTAATCTGTATCACTGGAAGTAGCAATAATCATCACCAATCATTATTAATATAGTTACCATATATATGGCACTTTAAAGTTTGTAAAACATGTTATATACTTTGTTTCATCTGATCCTCCCCACAACCTTGAGAAGTAGGTGCTCGCTCTTAATATTTTCATTTTACAAATGAGGGTGATTGAGGTTAAGTGACACACACAGTTAATAAGTATCTGAGTCAAGATTAGAATTCCTCCAATTTTTTGACTCCAGTCTAGTTTTCTTTCCTTTAAAATACCTACCTGCCCTATAGAGGTGATCATGGACTCATTCAGAGTATAAGGTTCTTTGAGCTCATCAAGGTGGATGTTCTCTCCTTAGGTTCAATTTACTTTTTTAAAAAGCCTTTTATTTTCAAAACATTATGCATAGATAATTTTCAACATTCAACATTTGTGTTCCAAATTTTTTTCTTCTTCCCTTTCCCCCACTCTCTCTCCTAGATGGCAAGTAATCCAATATATGTTAAGATTGTTCAATTCTTCCATCCACATTTCCACAATTATCATGCTGCACAAGAAAAAATTAGATAAAAAAAGGAATAAAATAAGAAAGAAAATAAAATGCGAGCAAACAATGAAAAAAAGTTAAAATACTCTGATGTGATCCACACTCAACCCCCACAGTCCTTTCTCGGGGTGCACATGGCTCTCTCCTTCACAAGACCATTAGAGTTGGCCTGAATCACCTCGCTGTTGGAGAGTCATGTCCATCAGAACTGATCATTGTATAATCTTGTTGTTATTGTGTACAATGTTCTGGTTCTACTCACTTCACTCAGCATGTTACTGTAAGTCTCTCTAAGCCTTTCTAAAATCATCCTGCTGATGATTTCTCATAAAACAATAATATTAGGGGCAGCTAGGTGGCGCAGTGGATAGAGCATCAGCCCTGAAGTCAGAAGGACCTGTGTTCAAATCTAATCTCAGACACTTAACACTTCCTAGCTATGTGACCTTAGGCAAGTCACTTAACCCCAATTGCCTCAGCAAAAAAAGTAAAATAAAATAAGACAAGAATATTCCATGACATTCATATACTTAGATTCAATTTCTAACTTATCCACTCAATCAGCTTATCTATGTTATTCTAAAAAGAGAATGTCTTATTCTAAAAGTTTTTTTTTTTTTTTTTTTTCCTTTTGTGGATTCCAGTGCGGCCCTGTGGCCTTCTATCCATTGCCTTACTTCTTCATCTACTAAAGACTATTCTGCTGTCTTAGCTTCGTATTGGGAGTGACTTTGGGTACTGAAAGGCTATAACAGCTGATGGTGCAAAGCAGAATTCATGCCATGCAGGGTCTATCAAACTGGAATGACCTGAATAAGCTGGATGATGTACTGTGCACATTCAGAGAAGCTCATTATTAAAGAATAGACCAAAAAAAATTTTTTTAACTATAGCAACTCATGAAATAAAGATGTGGAGGGGTTTTGATCATTATCATAGTTATAATCAATCCATGTCAAATGAAATCCAGGAACCTTAAAGGATTGAAGAAAAAACTCATGTCTATTTGTGGTATTGTTATTTTTTATTATATTTTTAAAATTAATTTTATAATTATAATTTTTGACAGTACATATGCATGGATAATTTTTTACAACATTATTCCTTGCACTCACTTCTGTTCTGAATTTTCCCCTCCTTCCCTACACCCCCTCCCCTAGATGGCAGGCAGTCCCATACATGTTAAATGTGTTATAATTTATCCTAGATACAATATATGTGTGCAGTGTGAATTTCTTGTTGCACTGGAAGAATTGGTAAGGTAAAAATAACCTGGGAAGAAAGACAAAAATGCAGACAATTTACATTCATTTCCCAGTGTTCCTTCTCTAGGTGTAGCTGATTCTGTCCATCATTGATTAATTGGAACTGAATTAGATCTTCTCTTTGTTGAAGATATTGTGGTATTTTTTTAAAAAGTAAACATTCATTGAGGCTCCTGAGATGCTTAAAATGAGGTGGTTACACTTTTTAAAATGGATTTTATATAGATTAAAATAAATGAAGACTGGAATGTCCTTGATATGTCTATGATTCTTTGCATCAACATTTAAAAAATAAAATGTAGATATATTTACTGATTATGTCATTCATTGAGAACATAGTATTGCATAAAGGAGGATATGAAATCTCTTGATGGCACAAAAAGAATGTTGAGAATTGGCTTTTTAGTTTATTTGTATCACACTCTCTATTTAAGCTCTAATAGTGATTATCTTTTGTTTTTCCACTCCCATTTCCCTTGCAAAATAAAAACACCACCCCCCCTTCAAATTTTTAAGTAAAAAAATATGTCGAAATAGAAGCATCTCATAAAAGTAGGAGTTGCCTAAAATTGCCAAGAGATTGAGAAGTAAAACTTCTATTTTTGTTCAGTGAAGCCCATCAAACCAAAGCATACTCATTCTAGTGCCCCATAATCCTGACAGCAAGCTGTGCCGATCAAACAACGGCACTTTAACTAATTATGGGTCCTGTGTTGGTATACCTCAGACTTCTGACCTTATTTTCTGAAGGACCTTTTTTTTTTTTTTTTCAAATCTTGTCACCCATAGTGCACGTGTGTTTATGGAGCAAATGATAGATGTTATGGTATAAATATGAACATTATATTTTTCTTAAGGGACAACACCCATTCTGGAGACTTTTATTGAGTTACATTTTACTAGTCCTAAAACATTTAGCATTATGTACTTAAAAGATACAGAGCATAGGTATTACATCCACAGAAAGTATTTTAGTCAGTGAATGTTCAATGTAGCAGGTAGAGATGAACTTAACACGTCTCCTAGACTGAACTGGGAACAGACTCTTCAGCCATAAAATGCACTTAACAGTCTATTTAATAGTGGTGAGGTCCTTGAAAATGCAATATCCATGCTAATCTCGCCTTTTTTCTAAATCACAGATGAAAAATAGGTCAGTAAGGTAGTGCCTTCCCTTTCTATTGAAAGTGTAACATTTAATCTAGTTAAGCAACTACCAAAACTTTATTAATTCAATGTGAAGACTGAACTTTGAGTGAGTGGGGAACTTTATTAAGAACACAAACCTTTCCAAAATCTGCGATGGACACCTTGGATCTTCAGTAAAACTTCGACTTGGGATTTAGGCCAAATGGAGAAAGAGAGCCAGAGCAAAGCAGTCTAGAAAGCGATTAAGTTCCACAACACTGCAAGGCTAAAGGAAATGAGATTTGTATTGTGGGAATGAGCAGGGAAGGAGACACTGGTTGCTAGAGGTCTACTTTAGGATGTTACAGGGAACATTAAGATGAACAGCGGGCATCATGGCCTTTCCCTGCTTTGTCTAGAACACCCTGCTGAGAACAAACCACCAAGTTGAGCTGAAGTCTCTTCCCAGGTCTTAGGGGATTTTGCCCAAATCATAATAATGGCTACTTGCTTGAAAGAAATGTCGGAAGTCTGTGAAATGAATGACTACTATCTTTAAAATTGCTTTGGCATTTTCAATTTTTCTCATTTTAAAAGAACTTAATGTTTTCTGATTTTACCTTTCTTCCACACAGATGTTCTTAACTTGGGATCTTTAGAGATCTGTGAATTTGGATGGGGGGAAAAAAAAAAAAAAATATATATATATATATGTATATTTATTAAAAACATGTTTATACTACATATACAATTATATTTATATATTTAATATATATTTATTGTATTACAATTATAATATATTTATACAATATGTATATATAATTACATTTATATATTATATATATTTATTATACAAACAATGTGTATATACAATATATATATTTACTCTATACTCTATATATTTACTCTACTATATAAACATGATTTCCAGAAAGGAACCAGAGACTTCAGCAGCCCCAGGGATCAGGACACAAAAAAGATTAAACCCTTCTGGCATAATGTATAATTAGGTTAGTACAAAGGTGTTTTTTCTCTCCTAAAAGAAAAAAAAAAAAAGACACCATGGTACAGACAAAAAGAAAAAAGATCTTGTTGGAGTCAGAGGCTCCCAGTTCTTACCTTGCTCTCCATCTTACCCTCACTGCCTGTATGACCTTGAGTTAAGCATCTCTTTCTAGTTTCTTTATCGATGGAGAAATCCATGATCCTAAGGAATATGAGGCCATGTGACAATTGAAAAGCAAATGTAACCTATCGGTATTATTGATTTTTAGTCATTTTCATTTATGTCCAACTTCATTTGGAGCTTTCTTGGCAAAAATACTGGAATGGTTTGCCGTTTCCTTCTCCAGATCAATTTGCAGATAAGGAAACTGGGGTCAACAGGGTGAAGTGACTTGCCCAGAGTCACACAGCTAGTGTCTGAGGCCGAGTTTGAACTCAGGAAGATGAATCTATCCATTGTGCCACTTGACTCTCCAATCTATTGGTTCTACAGCTAAAAGATCTTTTGAAAATTTCTCTCATTTTCTATTCTTTATGTCCCCCTTCTCATGCTCAGCACTTTTATGGTTTCAGTAAATCATCTCTCTGATTAACTTTTTTGTATGTACATAATTGAAGTGACAGAATTAAAATCATGCTTCCCCACTCCTTCCCTCCCCCCATCAAAAAAGGGAAGAATCTCTACTTGAAAAAAATCTGATAACTTCGTTATTTCCCTTACTTAGATGTGTCTATTGCTAAAATCTGATCTAGAAATCACCCGTCTCTTCATCCCCTCTGATGTTCTTTTTTCATTCTGTGAATTTTTCTGTAACTAGGTGTTTTGTATCATTGGGTATATATTAGTTGCAGGCTTCTAATGGCTAACTCAAGATGGATGTAAAAAAATTGTGAGATTATACTTCATTCCCTTTTATTCTCTGGTCTGCTTCTTCCTAGTTAAAAATAAAAGAAAATCCCATCTCTCCAGTTTGTAACCCACTGCTTTTCCTAATCAAAGCCCTTTATAAGGGACTGAACAAAGAATTCCCACTCTAGGTGATACAATTAGTTATTCAAACTGATGGTCTTGTGAGTAAAGAAAGGCTCTGAAATCTACCTCTATGAAATCTGGGAAGTACAGTCCCAGATAGGCTTGTTTCTCTTATCTCACCAAAAGAAGAGAAATCCATGTGGGAGCACTATCTGCAACAGATTGTAAGCCCCTCGTAGACAGAGACTTTCGGTTGTTTGACACTTTTTATATTTTCAGAATTTAGCCAGTTGCTTTGAGCTTAATAAGTGGTCACTGATTGGTTGAAATAAATCTGGTTAGCAAATCAGTTCCAATTGAGCAGTAATGAACCAGCTACACCCAGCGAAAGAACTCTGGGATTTGACTGTGAACCACTACATAGAATTCCCAATCCCTCTATTTTTGTCTGTCTATATGTTTTATTTCCTTCATAGGCTAATGGTACACTGTTTCAAGTCCAATTCTTCTTGTGCAGCAAAATAACTGTTTGAATGTGTATACATATATTGTATTTAACTTATACTTTAACATATTTAACATGTATTAGTCAACCAGCCATCTGGGGGAAGGGGTGAGGGGAAGGAGGGGAAAGGTTGGAACAAAAGGTGTTGCAATTGTCAATGCTGAAAAATTACCTATGCATAAAATTTTTGTAAAAATTAATTAATTAATTAAAATTTAAAAAAAGAAATACATCTGGTTAGGAAGAAGAGTCAAAGTGAATCAGAAACAAGTAGTGCAGTTTGAGTTTGAGCTTAGAGTGGGGGAAAAGCAGTAATGGTAATTGGTGAGAGAGAAAGAAGATCCTATAGCTAAATGATGTGAACACAGAGATGAAAGTCTGGACAGTGCAGGCATCTGCTTATTAGAACACCAATTGGGTGGGCAGAATGGACTAAGGATGCTGGTTGTTTCTTCTGAGGATCAAGGAAAGGACAGAATTTAATTCTCCTTACTATTTTCCTTGTATCAAGCAGGCACTTTTAAAACATTTTTCTCTCTTTAGGCTATTTTTAATTTATAATTTGTCTCACAAAAACCTGATTAGTCATAATCTCTTTTAGCTCTAGTCTATTAACTGTGCTTTGGGGATTACAATGGAGAAAGTCAGGGGATAGTTTGTGGTATAGAAATAGAGACATTGAGGATGAATCACACTGTTGGGATAGATGGAAAAGGAATCCTCCTTCCCACCCTCTTCATTAGAGCTGGGCCAAATAAAAAAATATTAACTTATTAATTTTTGTTAGTAAACCAAATTTATGAATTTAAGGTGATGTATGAACTCTGAATGAGTAAGGAACTTAATATTTTAAAATCTGATATAGTCACTTTGTATGTTTACTCAGTAAAACTTCTACTTGGGATTCAAGCCAAATGGAGTAAAAATGGTCAGATCAAAGCATTGGGAAAGCAATTAAGTCCCATGATATGGAAAGATTTGTTCTAAAAGCTACACTAATAATCCCTCCAATAGCAGAGATAGACATATCACATGATTAGAAACATTAACCTCAAGGCAATGCTTCCATTTGTAACCTGGATTCAATGGTTTAGAGTCAGGGATAATTCAATGAAGTTTTCAGCCTCCAAAGTGAAGGGCAGAGTAAAGGCCAAGTATTTAGAGCAAGATAAAATGACTCCTTGGGAGAAGGAAAGTGTAACCTGGGAAGAGAGGTCTCTAGTTAGAATCTAGGATAAGGGGGAAGACTATCAAGGGGGCTGAAAGGGAATAGAGGAAGTTGAGGGGAGAAGTTCCCTAAACTGACTTCCAAACCTTGCTAGATAGTGCCACCTTCTGGTTACCATTAAAAAACAAGAGAAAAGAGGTCTTTTCCATGGCTTTGCCCACTGATCTTTAAAGTTGATTTTATTCTTTAGCTATAAATAACATGGATCTCAAATACTCAGAGGGGTCTGTGACATGATTGAGTCAGGAGTTCCCTCAGAAAAGGCACACCATGATCTCTCCATTCCTACCAGTCTTGTGTGGCTCTTGTCCAGAAGGATGCTGGAGCTGGTTTGCTTGAGGAATCCTTAAATTTTCAGTATGGACATTTACAATTCAGAAATCAGCAAACAAATTAGGGCTGCTGGATTTGATTGGTTGCTCTGCTGATTGTCCAGACTTAAGGAAATAATGGAGAAAAAGTTAAAGTAGTAAGGGTTATCCCCCTTATATACCCTGGGAGTGTGGGCGTTGCCTTAAGGGAGGAAGAATGGGCAATTCCATTTTATTCTCTCTCCCACCCTTCTCCCAGGAAATCTTTACTTCCTGCTGGGAGGGTAAGCAGGAGATTGGGGCCAGTACCTTGAAGCTGTTATCTCTGCTCTGCACCTGGGAGAAAAGGGGAAACCAAGCAAGAATTCTTTTTTTTCTGAGCCCTTAAATATTATTAGTCTTGGGGGTGTGATTTTTCAAATTCAAGCTAAACTCTTGATCATTGTTCATTACTGGGAAAAAGAGGAATCCAAGATTTATATCTAAAGCTTGACTCCCCACAAAATATCAGTTCCACAATGAACACAGTCATAGCAGGGAGCCAAGAAACCTATTTATCCAAGTTAGTAGCAAAAGAGACATCAGAGAAAATAAAAATAGAATGTAAACCAGCCAATACAGAGTGAAGTAGCTCTCTCCTTGGGAGTGAGATAATTTAGCTCAACAGAAAGAGAGAGTGTGTGTGTCCTAGAACTCACTCAAGGCAAAGTTCCTCCAAGTTTCTAGGGTAGCAATCTGGGGAGAGCGACATGATGAACACTGCTAACTCCTTTTGTGTTGACTTTTTCCCAGAGTATTATTTTCTACTCAGCAACTTCAATTGAGGTAAGGATCATCCATCTTCCCTCTGAAAGCTGGAAGCCAGAAGTACTTGAAGCCAAGGAACTTGAAGAGAATCCAAAGAGAGACAGGGGCTCTCCTGAAGCTCTCCTCAACTCCGTGCCGCCCTTCACGCCAATGCATGGCATTGATCTTCACCAGTGAGCAGAGAGTCCCACACCAATGGACTTTGGGAGTCAGCTTACATTGATAATGCAGATTAAATTTAATAGCACTGGGCATTTCAGACACTTAAACATTTCCCGGCACATCCCTACAATTATCCATGTTCTCTCAAAAATTCACTCTAGGGAAACCATTGGGTATTCAGAAGGCTTTCTTACTTTCTCCCAATGCTGTGATGGTCAAGAGTGAAGCACTATATGCTGATGGAAGTGGATTTCTTCAACATAGAGAAGAGCTAATCCAATTCCAATTGATTAATGATGGACAGAACCAGCTACATCCAGAAAAGGACTGGGAAATGAATGTAAACTGTTATTTTTACCTTCTGAATCCAATTCTTCCTGTGCAACAAAAAATTCGGTTCTACACACATATATTGTATCTAAATTATACTGTAATATATTTAACATATATAAGACTGCTTGCCATCAGGGGGAGGGGGTTGGGGGAGGAAGGGAAAAAATCTGAATAGAAGTAAGTGCAAGGGATAATGTTGTAAAAAAAATTACCCATGCATATGTACTGTCAAAAAAATGTTATAATTATAAAATAAAATAAAAAATTAAAAAAAAAAAAAAAAAAAAAAAAGAGTGAAGCACTATGCTTGTTCACCTGGCATCTTACCCTGAGCCAGATTCATCTTCTTTTCCATTATACAATTCCTTGATGACTTCCTTGTGATTAAAGGGCATCATCAATAGAATTAATAGTAAATAAAAGTCTACGTAATCCATAATCTAATAAAGGTCTGTTTTTGTAAAAAATTAAATAGCAGGGAAAATAATTTCCTAGAACGGAAATTGTACACTGATATGACAATCCCATAAACATTTTAGGGGCCTTTTATATGCCAGAAGACAGAAAAGAAAGCATAGCAGATGGTGTGCCAGCCTTGGAGGAAGAAGATAATTGTTCAAGTCTTTAAGTGACTATAGGCAAGTCAATCTTTCAGTAACTTTTTTAACTCTCTAAGAAAAATAACAAAATGAGTTGCCAACCTGAATCAGTGAAGGGATTTTGCACATTGGGATATCTTCACAAAAACCAAACCAAAACTGAAAAGTATAAGGCATAGTGCAAACTGCTGCCCTATTTTTAGTTTTGATTTTGTTTATGGACTACACAAATAATATTGAATATGGGGCCTTTTTTTCTGGTGGAAGGGGAGACAGAGAGAGAAAGAAAAAAAGATAGAAACAGAGAGAGATAGAATTTTTTGTCATTTCCTTTGGGAAGAGATTTTTGGCCACAGAATTGCTCTTATTAGCAGGGTGCTTCTTTTATATTTAAACCAAATACTCATTTTCAAAGACCATTTTCAACAAGTACAATGATATTGCTAAGCCATAGGATCTGCATGACACATAATGGAGTGTGACAATCCACTCAATTGTGAAAGACACAGGAGATAAAGTAGGAAAGGCAGCATTTGTATGATCACATTGGTTTTAAGACTCTTCAGGAAAGAAAATTGACCTAACAATGCAAACTCTTTGTAAATTATTCATGTTTAGAAAGTTTCCAACCAGGATATACTAGCTTACGAGAGAAATGATGTATTTAACTTAAAACTCAAAATCTTAAATGGAGAGAGATGGATTTCTGGCACTCCCTGAAGGTTTTTAGGTCCATGAACCTATGAATAGATTATATTGCTACATTAAAGTAGTCTTTTTCTCCCTCTAAAGATATAAGCACCACTCTATATTTTAAATAACTTTTAAAAATACAGCATTAAAGTCTCAGAATTTTATAGGGAATTTGATTTCTATATCTCACTAAGTCTATTGGGTTTTATTAGAACAACTTTTTGCCTTGTTTATATCTTTCTGAAAATCATTAAAAAGAAATGAGTACACTGTAGTAGACCGTATTCCAGTCTGGAGATTCCTTCTAGATATTGCTGAAATAACAATACTGGAACATTTCATGGCAGGGACATGGAGTAGTTAGTTTACAATTCACACCAATATAATTATTTATTTCATATATTAAGATAGACTAGTGATCAGACCTGTGATTTGGTTGGTATAGAGAACTCTGAGAAGAGGAAAATCCTTCTATAGATGAAGATTAAGACTGTTTTTCCTGCTGCCATTTAAAGTCTAAGATAATTTTGCCAAGAGATTAAAGGACTATCAGCTAGAATATATAGAAAGTGTGATTTGAACCCAGGATTTTCTGGCTTCACATTCTGTTAATCAATGAATTGTTTTAAAAATTATATTTGGATTAGAAAATATTATTAGAAGAGATAGCGACATATAACATTAAAACTGCACAGAGAAGTACGATTATTCTAGGATCTCAAATTGCTAAATAAACAAAGTTGGATTAAATGTATTTAACCATAGGAGCAGTTTTTCAATTATCTAAAAATATGACTGAGAACATGTATAGATTTCACCAGGTTTTCGTCTATTACCAAATAAGATTAAGAACTCTTGATTTTATAACATATATAGCTTAGATTCTACTGGATTACAAGCTCTTTAAAGATACTTTGTGTTATTCGCTTTAATCCTTCCCCTTCCCCATCTCTGCATAGCTCTTACTATAATATATTCTCTATTTTAGACAGCCAATTAAGCTTAAGCTAAAAAAAAATGACTTTGTTAAAGGCAAATTTAACACCAGCTTCTGACTAATGTAGAAAAGTGTTCTGAGACATCTTTGAATGTCCCACCACAGATAAAAGTAGTCCTAAGTTTTTGAGCCTTGACTCTTCTGCTTTTCACTAAGAAAATTCTCTCTGCTTTCACTAAGAATGGATAGAAAGCCTGGATTCTATTAAAATATATTGACTATTGATTCCATATCCTGTACTAGTTCAGCTGTGTGAAAACAGAGGCAGACAATGTAGAAGAAACATGAGAAGACATCACAATAGATGGTAAATGTTTAACAACTGGCTCTCTGAGGAAAGTATTCTAAATGACCATTTTATTTTCAATCTGCATCATTAATATTATGTCCATTACTTTCTTAAGTCTAAACAATTGACAAGACAATCATTTGAACCCTGATTTGTAAGACTGGCCAATTTAAAAAGTGTAAATGTTCACACTAAATAAACGTTTAACAATTGGCTCAGTTTGAGCTAATTTCAGCATAAAGGCAAAAGCCAATATGCTTGAGGCCTTCAGAGACAGGAGCCTCTGGATTACCACTTTACCTCCTTCCCAAATTTGCTTATTATTTGTCCTTCATGAAGCCTTTCCCATCCCCATCCAATAGATTTACTTACTCCATTCACCTTAGCATCAGTATACCACTATGTAATACACTCTTAATATGTCTCCATACTTCCCGAAGCTGAAAGGCACCCTAAAGATCAATTAGTCTACTCCCCTTCTGTCATTTTATACATATTTTTGTTAGAGAGGAAAGAGCTTTACATTGGGAGTAAGGAGATCTGGATTCGAATCTTATTTGCCAGTACTTGGCATGACCTTAGGTAAGTCCCTTAATTTGTTTTCTCTTTTGAAGATCTTATCAAATCCCTTTGGTTCAACTGGTATCTCTATATAGATGACTCCAGCCCATTTTCTCTCCTGAGCTTTAGTCACATGGCAGCATCTGCTTCTTGGATATCTCCAACTGGCTGTCCTCTATGCACCCCAAGCTTAGCATGTTTGAAGGAGAATCTTCTGTTGTTTTTTTGCCTTTTCCTCTTCCCAAGCTCCTTATTTCTCTTGATGGCGCCATAATTTTTCTAGTAATACAAATTCACAACCTCTATTCTTTCTTCTTCTTCTTCACATATCACATCCAATCGGTTACCAGGTCTTAGTGATCCTACCTCCATAATAGAACTCCAATCAACTTTTCTTTTTCTCTATTCACATGGTCATCAACTAAATGTAGGAGCTCTTATCATCTCTCACTTGGACTATTATAATAACCACTTAATTGGTCTCCCTGAATCCAGTTTCTCTTGTCTCCAATGCGTCTCTTTAGAGCTGTCAAATTAATATTTCTAAAACTGATTGACTATCCCACCTCCCTGTACAAGGAGATTCTTTTTTGACATTGTTTTTGTTGTCATTATTATTATACGGGGGTTCTGAAAAGGGTGAGTTCGAGTTAGAACCATCAGGAATCTTGCTTCTCTGAGAATGCCTCTAGAGCAGTGGTCCTCAAACTTTTTAAGTATTGTCCCTCAGACTGTTGGAGGATCGGACTATAGTAAAAACAAAAGCTCACACTCTGTTTCCACCCCTCAGCCCATTTGCCATAACCCGGCAAGCCGAGTAAACGTCCTCAGCAGCCCGTGGCCGTAGTTTGAGAACCCCTGCTCTAGAATAAAAAACACACACTCCTCTGTTTTAATGAGTAGGATTTCATTTTTTTTTAAATTTTTTTTTATTATATATATATATATTTTTTTATAATATTATCCCTTGTATTCATTTTTCCAAATTACCCCCCCTCCCTCTATTCCCTCCCCCCGATGACAGGCAATCCCATACATTTTACATGTGTTACAATATAGTCTAGGTACAATACATGTGTGTGAATATCATTTTCTTGTTACACAATAAACATTAGAATCCGAAGGTACATGCAACCTGGGCAGACAGATATTAGTGCTAACAATTTACATTCCCCTCCCAGTGTTTCTTCTCTGGGTGTAGCTACCTCTGTCCATCATTGTTCAACTGGAAGTGAGTTGGATCTTCTTTATGTTGAAGTTTTCTACTTCCATCAGCATACATCCTCATACAGTATTGTTGTTGAAGTGTACAGTGATCTTCTGGTTCTGCTCATTTCACTCAGCATCAGTTGATGTAAGTCTCTCCAGGCCTCTCTGTATTCCTCCTGCTGGTCATTTCTTACAGAGCAATAATATTCCATAACCTTCATATACCACAATTTACCCAACCATTCTCCAACTGATGGACATCCATTCATCTTCCAGTTTCTAGCTACAACAAAAAGAGCTGCCACAAACATTTTGGCACACACAGGTCCCTTTCCGCTCTTTAGTATTTCTTTGGGATATAATCCCAGTAGTAGCGCTGCTGGGTCAAAGGGTATGCACAGTTTGATAACTTTTTGGGCATAATTCCAGATTGCTCTCCAGAATGGCTGGATTCTTTCACAACTCCACCAACAATGCATTAGTCTCCCAGTTTTCCCACATCCCCTCCAACATTCATCATTATTTGTTCCTGTCATCTTAGCCAATCTAACAGGTGTGTAGTGGTATCTTAGAGTTATCTTAATTTGCATTTCTCTGATCAGTAGTGATTTGGAACACTCTTTCATGTGAGTGGATATAGTTTCAATTTCTCCCTCTGAGAATTGTCTGTTCATATCCTTTGACCATTTATCAATTGGAGAATGGTTCGGTTTCTTATAAATTATGGTCAGTTCTCTATATATTTTGGAAATGAGACCTTTGTCAGAACCTTTGTTTTTAAAAATATTTTCCCAATTTGTTACTTCCCTTCTAATCTTGTTTGCATTAGTATTATTTGTACAGAAACTTTTTAGTTTGATGTAATCAAAATCTTCTATTTTGTGATCAATAATGATCTCTAGTTCTCCTCTGGTCATAAATTCCTTCCTCCTCCACAAGTCTGAGAGGTAGATTATCCTCTGTTCCTCTAATCTATTTATTATCTCCCTCTTTATTCCTAAATCATGGATCCATTTTGATCTTATCTTGGTATATGGTGTTAAGTGTGGATCCATATCTAATTTCTGCCATACTAATTTCCAGTTTTCCCAACAGTTTTTTCCGAATAATGAATTTTTATCCCTAATGTTGGAATCTTTGGGTTTGTCAAAGATTAGATTGCTATAGATGTACCCTTTTTTGTCCTTTGTATCTAATCTGTTCCACTGATCTACCGGTCTATTTCTTAGCCAATACCAAATGGTTTTGGTGACTGCTGCTATATAATATAGCTTTAGATCAGGTACACTTAGACCACCTTCCTCTGAGTTTTTTTTCATTAGTTCCCTTGCAATTCTCGACCTTTTATTCTTCCATATGAATTTTGTTGTTATTTTTTCTAGGTCATTGAAATAGTTTCTTGGGAGTCTGATTGGTATAGCACTAAATAAATAGATTAGTTTGGGGAGTATTGTCATCTTTATTATATTCGCTCGGCCTATCCAAGAGCACTGAATGTCTTTCCAATTATTTAAATCTGATTTTATTTTTGTGGCAAGTGTTTTGTAATTTTTCTCATATAATTCCTGACTTTTCTTTGGTAGATGGATTCCCAAATATTTTATACTCTCAACATTTGTTTGGAATGGAATTTCTCTTTGTATCTCTTGCTGTTGCATTTTGTTAGTGATATATAAAAATGCCGAGGATTTATGTGGATTTATTTTGTATCCTGCCACTTTGCTGAAATTTTGAATTATTTCTAGTAGCTTTTTAGCAGAGTCTTTGGGGTTCTCTAAGTATACCATCATGTCATCTGCAAAAAGTGACAGTTTAATTTCCTCATTTCCTACTCTAATTCCTTGAATCTCTTTCTCGGCTCTTATTGCCGAGGCTAGCGTTTCTAGTACTATATTGAATAGTAATGGTGATAGTGGGCAGCCTTGTTTCTCTCCTGATCTTACTGGGAAAGGTTGCAGTTTATTTCTATTGCATATTATGCTTACTGACGGTCTTAAATATATACTCCTGATTTTTCTAAGGAATAATCCATTTATTCCTATACTCTCAAGAGTTTTTAGTAGGAATGGATGTTGGATTTTGTCAAATGCTTTTTCTGCATCTATTGAGATGATCATATGGTTCTTATTAATTTGATTATTAATATGGTCAATTATATTAATAGTTTTCCTAATATTAAACCAGCCCTGCATTCCTGGAATAAATCCTACTTGATCATAGTGTATTATCTTGGAGATGATTTTCTGAAGTCTTTTTGCTAATATCTTATTTAAGATTTTAGCATCAATATTCATTAAGGAGATTGGTCTATAATTTTCTTTCTCAGTTTTCGATCTACCTGGTTTAGGTATCAGTACCATGTCTGTGTCATAAAAGGAGTTTGGTAGGACTCCTTCATCCCCTATTTTTTCAAATAATTTATATAACATTGGGGCTAATTGTTCTTTAAATGTTTGGTAGAATTCACATGTGAATCCATCTGGCCCTGGGGATTTTTTCCTGGGGAGTTGATTAATAGCTTGTTCTATTTCTTTTTCTGAAATGGGACTATTTAAGCAATTTATCTCCTCCTCTGTTAATCTAGGGAGCCTATATTTTTGGAGGAAGTCATCCATTTCACTTAAGTTATCAAATTTATTGGCATAAAGTTGGGCAAAGTAACTCATTATTTCTCTAATTTCCTCTTCATTGGTGGAAAGATCCCCCTTTTCATTTGTAAGACTATCAATTTGATTTTCCTCTTTCTTTTTTTTGATCAAATTTACCAAAGGTTTATCTATTTTATTGGCTTTTTCATAAAACCAACTCTTGGTTTTATTTATTAATTCAATAGTTTTTTTACTTTCAATTTTATTGATTTCTCCTTTTAATTTTTGTATTTCAAGTTTAATTTTTGGTTGGGGGAATGAGTAGGATTTCAAAAGGTCATGTTAGAAATAATAATAATGAGTAGATTTTATAAAGAGCATCAAAGTTTGCAAAGTACTTTACACTCTCTTATTATCCTCAAAAACAACCCTGAAAAGTAGGTAAAATGATTATCTCCTTTTTACAGAAAAGGCAACTGAGGTAGGCAGAGGTTAAGTGACTTTCCAGGATCATGAATGAAAATAATAATAATAATAATGGTAAGTGCCCAAAGCAGGACCACAAGTCTTCTTGATTATTTACTACACCAGCAGCTCCCTGATTTTATGAATTTGAAGGAGAAAGTTGGGCACAAGAATTCCATGTGTTAATCAATAGAGGAAAAAAGGCACCATTTCCACTTCATGTGAAGGCTCTCATAATTTGATACCTTTCTTTATCTTCCAAAGTTCAATATCAACAGAATCTCCAAGCCACGAAATTTGAAAAAAAAATGGGACGAGCAATCAGTCCATAATGATTGTAACATAAAGCTGACTTGCTTGTGAAGATCATTGAGATTTATGGACATGTGCTCATATAATTTAAAAGAAATCAGGTATAAACTACTGATCCCGAAGATTGTATTCTATTAAAACATGTTGACTATTGATTCCATATCCTGTGTGAAAATAGAAGCAGACAATGTAGAAGAAACATGAGAAAACATCCTAATAGATATTTTTAAGCCCATGAGGATAAAACAGTCCTTTTGGGAAAAGATTTCCACATATGAAATAATCAGCAAATAGTCAATGCCAGAATATTAAGCTATTGCTAAGATGTAGGATGACACGAAGACATAGGAAAAGTAAGGGCAGTTGGAAAGATATGGATGAATACACCAATTTGGGTGAGCTGAAGGTATCGGGCAAAATTTGACAGAGGTGCTAGTAGGCTCCACAGTATACAGAAAGCATGACCTGGAGTCAGGCCTAGAAACTCATTAGTTGTGTGACCCTGAGCAAGTCACTTAACCCGTTTGCCTCAGTTTTCTCCTGTGTAAAATGGAGATAATAATATCTACCTTTCAAGGTAGTTATGAGAATCAAATGAAACCATAATTTCAAAGTGCTAAGCACAATACCTAGCACACAGTAGGCTCTTAATAAATGTTTATTCTTTTCCTTCCAACAGAGGAGGTCATATTTGAGTTGGGTATTGAAGTTGGATAGGATAGACATTTTCTGATTGATGAAAGACAATAAAAGAAAGGACATTTCAGTAAAGAGGAATAGGGTAAGTGTAGGCATGGAAGTGGACTCGTACTAAGGTATTGACAGAGCAACCAAGAAGGAGATCAGCCTATTTGGAATGGAATATTGTCAATTGTTTAGTTGGTTGGTTGTTGTCCTTCATCCTTGAAGACCAAAATGACATCACTATGTTAGAGTCAATGTCCAATTGGGGCCGATCAGACCAACATGAGCTTGGAGTGCTTGGCTACAGGTCGGATATATAGTCCATATGAGCATTTGGGGTGGCTTCTCTTTGTCCATATGGACAATATGAGCATTTGGGGTGGCTTCTTGTGCTTTTTCTGGACTAATTCAATTCTGCTTTGCTCACCAGAGCAGAGCCCCTTCTCTGGGGAGGGCATGCCATGCTGGCTGGTCCTGGGCCAGTGTCTCCCATGTCATAGATCGATTCTCAAGTTCTTCAGAGAGACCTTGAGAATGTCTTTGTGTCACTTTTTCTGACCACCTGGGAGCACTTGCCCTGTGTGAGCTCTCTCTCTCTCTCTCTCTCTTTTTTTTTTTTTTTTTGCCAAGCATATATTTGGCATTCGAACCATGTGGCCAGCCCGCTAGAGTTATGCCCTTTGCAGGAAAGTTGGAATGCTCGGCAGTTTAATTCAAAAAGAATCTCAGTATCTGGTGTCTTAACCTGTCAGGTGATCTTCAGAATCTTCCTAAGATAATTCAAATGGAAGCCATTCAGTCTCCTGGCATGGTGCTGACAGACTGTCCAGGTTTCACAGCATAGAACAAAATGATCAGACCTTCAGTTTGGTAGTCAGTCTATATATCTCCACTTTCCTTCAGTCTCCCAAACACTGAACTAGTTCAGGCAATGCAGCTGTCAACCTCATTATCAATGAACAATTAACACCAAGAAAACACAGTTACTCTATCAGCCAGCACCACACCTTGGAACCATCAGTTATAGCAAATGGAGAAGTTTTGAATGCTGTGGATAAGTTCACTGACCTTGGCAGTATACTCTCAGGGATGTACATATTGAATATTATAGACAGGGAGTCATGGAATAATTTATTTTAGATGAGATTGTAAGAAAGACAATCTGAAGTTAGGATCTTATTTTATAGCCATTTGTGAACTATTTGTAAACAGGGGGATGAAATGATTTGGCCTAAGGCATACAAGACCAGAATTTCAGACCCAGGATTTATCCTGGGTGCTTATCCTGATTCTTCTTCTGTATAACTTTTACCTAGTCATCTCATTTCTATGGGCCTTGATTCAAGTTCTAGCATTTTAGATGAAGGAATAATAATAATAATTCCTTTTTATTATTTTTAATTACTTTTAAAAATTATTTTTGGGGAATGATTACTTTTAAATAGTATTATATTTTTCCAAATACATGCAAAAATAGCTTTCAACAATCACCTTTGCAAAACCTTGCGTTACAATTTTTTCTCCCTCTGTCCCTCCTCTTTCCCCCTTTAAACAGCAATCTGATATAGGTTAAACATGTACAAGTCTTCTAAACATAGATCTATATTCATTAAGCTGCATAAGAAAAATCAGATCAAAAGGGGAAAAACCACAAGAAAGAAAAGTATATATGTATGTATAGTACAATGTAAATTACAACTATTTTATATGTAATATATGTATATATAACATGTATATACATATATAATAAAATAAAATGTAGATTACAAATATTTTATATGTAATATATGTATATAGATATACACAGAGAGATATGTATACTTGTATATATATATATACATATATATATATATATATATATACACACACACACATATATATATATATGTATGTATATATACTTCTACCCTAATGCCTCTCTTGAAGATGAGTAGAACACCCAGCAAAATCCTTCTCCTATTCTACTTTAAAAAAAGATCAAACAACAACAAAAATAGTGAGAATACTATGTATGCTTTGCTCCACATTCAGTCTCCATAGTTTTCTCTCTGGATGTGGCTGGCTCTTTCCATCAAAAGTCTATTGGAATTGCCTTGAATCACCTCATTATTAAAAAGAGCAAAGTCTATCACAGTTGATCTAGAAGAAGGAATTATGAAAGTGACATCTCAGGAAAAATAACCTACCAGAAACATGGAAAATGGCTTAGAATCAGAGCGATCATTTGGATGAAACTGTAAGACCTCCCTCTCTATGAAAGAGAAATCAAAGTCAAAATTACTATGAGGTTTCACCCACATTGTTGGCAAAAATGACAAAATATGACAAGAGTCGATGTTGGAAGGACTCACCGTGGTGGAACTATAAATAAAGGAAGTGGTTACAATGGACTTTGAACCCGGATACCATACTGAGACACACACACACACACACACACACACACACACACACACACATATATACACATAAATATATATATATATATATATATATATATATATGAAATATACACACACATATATTATACTGGTGTGTGCTAAAGTCAGCTCAAACTAGCTTGGGAGATGTAATGATGAAATTATCCATAAGAGCATGAGCATCTACAAATCAGAGCTTAAATTGCTGTTTTGTTGATTGTTTAGACATAAGAAAACGATGGAGAAAATGTTAATAAGGAATTTGATGTTCCTTGAAACTTCAAATATTGCTATGTGTACACGTTGGGTTTTGTTGTTGAAGTTGTTTTGGAGGGCCCGTTTTAAGCATTTACCAGCATTTTCATTGTTCAGTCACTTTCAGTCATGTCCAACTCTCTGTAACCCCATGTGAGGTTTTCTTGGCAAAGATACTGGGCTGGTTCGCCATTTCCTTTTCTAGCATTAACCCGCATACCTCAGCATATATCCCAAGAGGGTTATGAACAAAAAGAAAGGTTCTATATGCACCAAAATATTTATGGCAACACTTTGTGTGGGAGCAAGAGCTAGAAACAACGGAGATGTCCATGAGGAAAAGCTAAACAATTTGTAGTACATGAATGTAACAGAATATTACTGTGATATAAGAAGCAAACATAAAGAGTCCCGAGACACAGGGGAAAATTTATATGAAGTGATTCAAAGGTAAGTAAAAAGAGCCGGGAAAACGTTTCACACATTGAGGACGACAATATAAATGGAAAACACAAGCACAAAACAATAGAAAATGAAGGTTACAAAATTATCAAGAGCGAGAATGTCCTCAAAGAAAAGACAGAAGATATCTCCCTCCACTTCTCAGCAGAAGTGTGTGTCTGTTAGGGTGAGAGGATGTGTGTGTGGAGGGTCCACAAGGGTGGAACACATATGTAATGTCAAAATTTCTTAAACATATTGATCAGTTCTGCCCGTTTTTTCCTTTTTCCTTTTTAAAATTATTTGTTATAAGTGGTGATTTTCTAGGAGGGGGATAAGATACAAAAAGAAAAATAAGCAACGTAAAACAAATCAATAAAAACGTATTTTAGATAAAATAAATGTAATGTCCTTGCTCCCACAGAGTTTAATGGTTCCCTGAAAGAAAACTTTGTGACCTTGGGTACATGGAAAGAGACATGACTCCAAATTGGCTGAAAGATCACTGAATTCATAACTTTCCATATGGTGTATGGGAAGGAGAGTGACATAGAAGAGAGCAGAGTTCAAGAAAGACAGGACAAGAGAAAGAGTGCAAACCTGACTGTCTCATGGGAGTCCTCAGAGCCATGGGCATGTGGAGTAAGTAGATCCCCTAATACATCCCTTGATTAGCAGTGACTGCACTCCAGAGATTGTTAGAGCAGTTTAAGAGTGGACTTTTCTAGACTGATGAACTCATTCTTTCCCTCTCATTGGTTTAGCTGAGATAGATGATACAGGGGATATGATTACAGACCTGAAGTTGGGGAAGACTTATTTTCCTGAGTTTAAATCTGGCCTCAGATATTTCCCAGCTATGTGACCCTGGATAAGTCCCTTGATCTTGTTTGTCTCAGTTTCCCCATTTGTAAAATGAGTTAAAGAAGGAAATAGTAAACTACTCCAGGATCTCTATCAAGAAAACCCCAAATGGGATCACAAAGAGCTGGACACAATTGAATTAACAATTCTGTTTTCTACCCCAAATTATATAGCTCCCCCAATTTCTATTTCCTAATTACTTTAATAAATATATTTGCTTACTATCTTCAATCATATTTGAGCAAATAAGCATTTACTTGGTGGGAGGGAGCTAAGAAATGATAGGAAAATTGGATTTTTATCTTGAACCCCTAAAAGGGCATCCCATAAATTACAAGTATATATGTATGTATAGTACAATGTAAATTACAACTATTTTATATGTAATATATGTATATATAACATGTATATACATATATAATAAAATAAAATGTAGATTACCAATATTTTATATGTAATATATGTATATAGATATACACAGAGAGATATGTATATTTGTATATATATATGTATATATATATATATATACACACACACATATATATATGTATACATATATGTATAGCTACTTCTACCCTAATGCCTCTCTTGAAGATGAGTAGAATACCCAGCAAAATCCTTCTCCTATTCTACCTTAAAGCAGAAATAACAGTCTCTCTCAGAGACATGGAATGGGGATGTTCTAGATCTTATTTATGTAAATCTAGCCCTACAACAAGGGCTACCCTGGGGCCCTGTGACACACTAGAATCTATTATAAAGTTATTGATGTTCAGGCATCTTATGTATTATTCCTCCCTGTGGCCATCTTATACATTATTTTCAAATGAAAATCATTGAATGTCCAAGTGGGAAGGAATTTGAGGAAGAGCCTAAATGCAATCCCTTGAGTATTTTCTTGGGAAATAAATCAGAAGAGGAGCCTCTTTCTTCAAGTCTCAGACAGAGAAGTGACAGTGTTAGTAGTTCCCCCACTGGGAACCAAAGACGGAACAGGTAGTTGAGAATGTGTCTGCCCACATTCTGCCCAAGGAGTCGCCTTGCTGAGCTTGAAGGGGGCCATCATCTAAAGGTTGGCCACCAGATAATATTTCTTTCTTATAGGATCAACAATTTGAAAATACCAGGAGATGGCGACTACATTTACCATTTCTGGAGGGGAACTTATACTGGGGGAAAAAATCATAATTTTTTTTTAAATGCAGTTATATAAAGTTGCAAATTCAACTTTATATAAAGATTTCTGAAAAAAATCTGCATTCCAAAAAGCCACCAATGTTAACTTTACTGTAGTATGTGCAATCTCTCTCTCCACCAAGGCCTTCTCCCCCCAAAATAGTCCCCCCCAAAATACCTGCCCCCGTCATGTCTTTGAGCCACGTACCCATCCATTCACTTCCCTCCATGGTCGTGGCCCAGCTCCTGCCTCTTTCCCCCTTCCTCCTTCCCACAGCCTCTGGCAAATCCAAAATCCACTTTGAGATGGGCAGAATAGGCCACCAAAGTAAGGTGGGAAGTGTCTGCTTGGGTATTTAGTGGAGCAAGATCATCTGGGGCAAACCATTTCTTTTCAGTTTTTGCTCATAATCTGTAAAAGGGAGCCCCCCTAAAACAGAGCATCAAATAGAAATGGAAACTGGAGAAGCTTCTTGGGGCACTTTCCTGCCTCTTGTCTACTAAAATGTTCTGCTTTTGTTACTCCTCCTAAGTCCTGTGGATTTCCCTTTGGGATGGCAGCCGGCCGGTTCTTCTCTCCTCACTCTTTGCCAGCGGTTGAATTCAGAGCTCTATCCGCACAATCTGCAATCATTGCACCATTACCTGATCTCTCTCCCTCTGATATCTCCCCAGTGCAATCCATCCTGCCTCCTGCTGCCAGAGTGTCTTCATATAACACGGCCCTCCCTGGGAGCCTGTGACTCTGCTCCTGTCACCTTATTTATTAAGAACCGACCATGTCTCTCCCTAAATCTAAATTTCTTGGCCTGACTTTCTCTAATCTGGCTAAACCTTTTCAGCTTTGTCTATATGAGTCCCACACTCCTATCCAGCTGGATCAATTGCTCTTCCACAGACCAAGCTTGCACTTTGACTAACTTAATATTTTTATAAAAAGACCTTCCCTTATGATTACCTGGCCACCTCCGGGTGCAGTGGGTAAAGCCCAGATCTGCAATTAAAAAGATCTGAATTCAAATCTAGTCTCAGATACTTGTTAGCTGCTTGACTATGAAAAAGTCACTTAATCTCCACCTGCCTCAGTTTTCTCAGCTGTAAAATGGGAATGATATTAATACCTAGCTTCTCTAGTTGTTGTGAGGATCAACTGAGAATATTTGTAGAGGCTTAGTTGATAATATGTGTAGAATGCTTTGCAGATCTTAAAGTACAATGGAAAAATCAGGTGTGAACATTATTCCAAATAGCTCCTCTTTTGAAATCTTATTCAGCGTTTAAGGCTCAACAGAAACTCCACCGGGGCTGCTGGATTCTTCTGCTGTCGCTTCGGCCAGAAACAAGCTAGCTTGGAGCTTGGTTAGAAGGCACTTCACACCTGGCTGCGTCTCCTGGGGATGTCCAGGTGCCCGCTGGGTAGTTCTTCCTGAGAATTCTACGGGCTCCTCAACATGGCCTAAACTGGCCTTTTCCCTGGTTCTAATGCGGCTCCTGTCTGGTAACAGGGCCCCCCCTGCAGCCTGACATACAGGAAAGAACCTCCGCTTCAGTCAGTCAGTCCCTGAGCACTACTGATTCGTGTGTGTGTGCGCGCGCACACACACACGCGCGAGTGCTGCGGTCACCCTTTCCTAGCATCTCTGCCACAGAACCCCAAATCCTTCCTTTCCCATCCCCTCATTCACACAAGCTCTCTGGTTTGTTTAGTTAAATGCTTTACAAAAAAAACCCACTCATTTGTTTTCACAAATATCCCACGTGACCCTATTTGTCCCCACGACAACCCTGTATGCTCTTCTGGTTCCCATTTTACAGGTGAGGAAACCGAGCCAGACCTATCCAAGGTCTCACAGCTACGGATTGATAGTCTGAGGAAGAATTTGCACTCAGGAGTTTCTGCCTTTCCAAAGAGCCGGGAGCAGCTTCCGCTTCCGGGTCAGACTCATCATCGCAGACAAGTTACAGGCTACCTGGGCCGACACTTTGGGCCTTTCTAGTTCAGTCGCGGAACGTTTTCTCCTAAAAGCTTTTCCCAAAACCTTCACCGAGGGATACAGGGCCAAGGAGCGAGGGTCTAGAGAGCAACGAGGTGACACAGCGGACAGGGGAATCCAGCCTCAGCCGCTTCCTGGCCGTGCGATCCTGGGCAAGTGGCTGCCTGCCTCAGTTTCCCCATCTGTAAGATGACAGTGGTCAAAGCCCGGAGCTCCTGCGATGTCACGTGGTAAAAGGAGACCCCGGCTCTTGGGGGATAGTCTGGGATACAATGTAGCAGCCTACAAAAGCTTGTGGATACAAAATAACCAGGGACACGCCCTCTCGCGCCAGATGCTCCGGAGTCGGACACTTTAGGCCTGGGAGAATTCTCCGGGCATTGAATGCCGCTCTCAGCGGCCGTGCTCGGGGCCAGGGGATTCCCGGGTCACCGCTGGCCAGCCCCATTTAGGAATTCGAAGCCGCTCCTCAGGCCTTGGCGGGACTCCCGCGAAAGACGAGCCGGGGGATTTCCACCTGCCCCGGGGCTCACCCCGCGGCCTCCTCGTATTCCGTGCCCCGCCCTCCGCGTCCAGGCTCGGCTCCCAATCCAGGCCCCGCCCTCCTCTCGGTTTCTCTCTTCCTCTCCCCCGCCCGCTCCGAACTGACGTCCAGCGTGCTCGTCCCTGCGCGTGCGCGTTGAGGGCGGGGCCGAGTACTCGGCTGGGCCGGCGCGCAGGCGCTCTCGAGGAAGGCGGCGGGCGGGAAGCCCAAGGGCCGGTGGGGACTGTGAGCAGCGGGGTAAGAGTTTGGACTGGGGAAGAGGGAGGCCGGGTCGCGAGGCCGGCCCGGCCCCAGACGTGCAAGAAGGGGAAGAAGAGCGGGGGCAGCGCACCCTCTTTGTCTGCCTTGGGCATAAGGGATGTCGTGGCCTCCCGCCGCCGCGGGGGTGGGGAGGGAGGCGGGGCCTTTCAGGGCGCATGCGCGGTGCGCTTCTTCCCACCTCCGAGCCTCTGTCGCTGGCGTCCTCCGCGCCTTCTGTTCCCAAAACCTCTGCCCCAGACCTTCCTGCAGAGCAGGGCCCCTGGCTGGGAGGGACTGGCCCCTGCTCCCATTTTGCAGAGGGGAACACGGAGACTCTCAGCCGTCCCTTCTTCTGGCAATGCAACAAACATCCAGCAGCCCGAGCATTTTCCTTCGGGAGCAAGAGAGAATGGCCTTGGATCCTTGTCAGCGAGGAAGATGAGGGAACTGCGGTCCGGCGGCGCCGGGACCTTTCACGGCAGCATTGACAGCGCCGGTGTCCGGGAGGGCGCGCGCTTGTTATCCCCATTTTACGTAGAAGGAAACTGAGGCGGGCAGGTTAAATGGCCAGGGTCACAGACTTCAAGTCAGCCCCACCTGTGCTGCGGCCGAGCCTCCATCCGGCCTCTCACCTCGCTGAGAGAGGAAGGATTGGCCAGGACGTTTTTGAAGTTACGCGCTTTTTCACCCCTCTCCAAACCTGCCCCAAACCGTGTAACAATTAGGAAGGCTCCGTGGTCGGTCCCCCCGGGTCACCTTGTCACTGTCAGGAGGGGAACCACATGGAGTCTTCTGGAGGCTGTGGGAGACGCGCGGGGGAGCGGCGGAGGCTGCTCCGCCCTTGTCCCCGAGGTCTCCGGCAGTGCGCGGAAACCAGCCCTCTCACTTCCCACAACGCCTTCACTACCGCTCCGCCAGCTCCTGACTGATTAACATCACTTGTGTTTGCATTTATTTGGACAACAAAGTGACTGCAAAGTGTGTGTGTGTCTGTGTGTGTGTGAGTGTGTCTATGTGAGTGTGTGAGTGTGTGTATGTGTGAGTGTGTCTATGTGAGTGTGTGAGTGTGTGTATGTGTGAGTGTGTCTGTGTGAGTGTCAGAGTGTGTGTATGTGAGTGTGAGTGTGTGTCTGTGTGAGTGTGAGAGTGTGTGTGTGTCTGTGTGTATGTGTATGTGAGTGTGTGAGTGTATGAGTATGTGTGTGTGAGTGTGTGTCTGTGTGTATGTGTATGTGAGTGTGTGTGTCTGTGTGAGTGTGAGAGTGTGTGTGTGTCTGTGTGTATGTGTATGTGAGTGTGTGAGTGTATGAGTATGTGTGTGTGAGTGTGTGTGTCTGTGTGAGTGTGAGAGTGTGTGATGTGAGTGTGAGTGTGTGTATGTTTGTGTGTGAGTGTGTGTGTGTGCGCGTGTGAGTGTGTGTGAGTGTATGTTTGAATGTGAGTGTGTGTGTGTCTGTGTGAGTGTGTGAGTGTATGAGTATGTGTGTGTGAGTGTGTGTCTGTGTGTATGTGTATGTGAGTGTGTGTCTGTGTGAGTGTGAGAGTGTGTGTGTGTCTGTGTGTATGTGTATGTGAGTGTGTGAGTGTATGAGTATGTGTGTGTGAGTGTGTGTCTGTGTGTATGTGTATGTGAGTGTGTGTGTCTGTGTGAGTGTGAGAGTGTGTGTATGTGTGTGTGAGTGTGTATATGTTTGTGTGTGAGTGTGTGTGTGTGCGCGTGTGTGTGTGAGTGTATGTTTGAATGTGAGTGTGTGTGTGTCTGTGTGAGTGTGTGAGTGTCAGAGTGTGTATGTGTGTGTGAGTGTGTATGTGTGTCTGTGAGTGTGTGTATGTGAGTGTGTATATGTGTGTGTCAGAGTGTGTGTATGTGTGTGTGAGTGTGTATATGTTTGTGTGTGAATGTGTGTGTGCGCGAGTGAGTGTGTGTGCATGTGAGTGTGTGTGTGAGTGAGTGTATGTTTGAATGCGAGTGTGTGTGTGTGTCTGTGTGTGTATGTGTGAGTGTGTCTGTGTGAGTGTCAGAGTGTGTGTACGTGTGTGTGAGTGTGTATGTGTGTGAGTGTGTCTGTGTGAGTGTGTGAGTGTCAGAGTGTGTGTACGTGTGTGTGAGTGTGTATGTGTGTGTCTGTGTGAGTGTGTCTGTGTGAGTGTGTGCGAGTGAGTGAGTGTATGTTTGAATGTGAGTGTGTGTGTGTGTCTGTCTTTGATCTCTTTGGGAGAAAGGCCTGACGGAGGACTCAGTGGCTGATCCTGCCCTGATGAGCTGCAAACTTCTGCCTAAGCCTTCCTCCTCCCTTCCCTCTTAAGCCCTTCTTCCTTCTCCCTGAACTCCCTGTTTCCCGGATGGTTTCCCACGTGTGTATTCAGCCATTCTTGGTTCAGTTCCGAGGAAAATGAGGTTCATGTGATACTTCCTCCATCTCTTCACGTGTGTACATTTTTTCTCTTGCCCCAGATAACTCACATAAGCCTTGCCAGTTTTCCCTCTTTCTTCCCTAGTTTTTCCTTTTTCCTTTGCTTTTCTGTCTTCACTTAAAAGAATGAAAGCAGAGCAAAACCACCCTTAGGTCCGACCCTGGAAGATACGAGGGTTCTGAAGCGTGGCTCATTTCTTCTTCCTCCTTACGCTATAGATACTTGTCATCTTTGTAGGGAGCTAGGTGGATCAGTGGAGAGAGTGTCTGGCCTTTGGTCAGGAAGATTCATTTTCCTGACACGAGTAGAGGCCAGACCCTTGTTTGCCTCAGCTCCCAGTCTATAAAATGGTTTCGAGAAGGAAACAGCCAGCCACTCCAGGGCCTTTGCCAAGAAACCCAAAATGGGGTCGCTGAAGAGTTGAACACAACTGTCTGACCCTACAACAGCAGTCTTTTCTCTGTCATCCCTTCCAGTTGCTCCAATGTGTTTACCTTCCTAGATTTCAGCTGACTCTTTGCCTTTGCATTTTGAGGATTTATTCTCTAAGCAATTTTAAAATTTCATTAAAGATCCATTTGTCCTCTACGGGATTATATTTAGCTTTGCCAGGCAAGTTATTCCTGGTTTTAAACTTTCATCCTTTGCCTTTTGGAAGATCATATTCCTAGTTTTCCTATTATTTCTCATGCTAGGTGCCAAGTCTTGTGGGATCTTAATTCTGGCTCTTTAGTATTTGAATTCTTTCACTTGTTGCCTTTTTGTTTATTTTTTGTTTTTTAAATCAGAAGCTTTGGGTTAAAGAGTGGCATTTCTGAGAGTTTTCATTTAGAGTTTCTTTTTGGAAATAAATGATAGATTTTCTTTATTTTCACCTTGCCCTCTGATTCTAATAAATCTAGGCAGTTTTCATTTATAATTTGTTTTATTATGCTATTGAGGTTTTTTTTTTTTTTTTAATTAGTTTTCTGGTAGTGTTAATGAGTCTTATATTATCTCCTTGATCCATTTTCTGCATCATTTGTTTTCAATAAGATAATTTAACTTTTTTTTAAGTATTCCAATTTTGTTGTAATATTTCTTGTTTCATAGAATCCTTAATTTTATTTGTACATTCTAATTATCAGGAACCCATTTATTTGTGTAAAATTTCACACTCTCTGTGCTAAACCTTTTTTTTTTTTTTTTAAGTTCTTTTCCTTAAGAGTCCTCATTTCATTTATAATATCCTTTTTAAAAAATCTCTTCCAGAAATTTTAATAGACATTGTGGACAAACCATACTTTTTAATGTATGGATCAGTCTGTAGTCACTATGAAATTATTTGTTTCCCCTTAGGATAGCAACACAGCGTGTTAATAATGTCAATGGATAAACCAGAAGGATTGGGAAAGAGTTAACTTTTTCTTGGGACATTCCTCATCCTACAGGCTCCTCTCCTCAATGCTCATAGACTCAAAGACTCTGCTCCATATTTCCCTTCTTTAATAGAATTTAGAGGGAACCTTTTGCACCATACTTGATCTAGTCTCTCAAGTCCAGATTCTCTATTAGAATCTCTTCTCCCAATTCTGAAGTTGCTTCTTCCTTTTAAATAAAAGGCTGTGACACCCTCCTCTTCCCCATGTAAACAGTTTATTTACTTTAAATTCAGTATGGATGAGAGTAGGACCAGGGAACATAAAAGAAAGGATAATATTGAGAAGAGAATAGGCACCAGCAAAACAAACATCCTGAACCTGAAAGGAGAATTTTAAGAGAAGAAAAGTATAATAGACATAAGGGAAAAAAAAAGAAATTATTTGTTTCCTTGGAGCTTGGCAGCTCTTGCACATTCAGGTGGGGTTACAGGCTCCACTTTGATCTCCATTGTCTTCTTGTTGGCCCCCTAATTTCTGCTGAGAACAAGGTGCTCCAGGTGCCAGGCTCTGGTCATGCTCCTGAGCACAATGTTGAGCTCCTTGAAGTTGGCAGGGGCCCTGGGGCTTGCTGACAGATAAGTGCCTTCTCGGTAGAGGATTTGCCATCTTTCCTCTCAGTCTGCCTTGCCCTGGTGCTTTTGGTGTGGAAGCTCAAAGGCTGCTTCTTTCCTGCTCCTTTGGCTGGGCCCCCTCCTTAGTGACTCCAGCCACTGGGCTATCCCCTTTGGGTGATTCAGGCTGAATGAAGGTGCTCCCTGTAATCTCTCCCTTTTTTGGCTAATCACTAATTGCTCTGGTTCTCGTTTGCTTGATCTTTTCTGGAGGACTTGTGTGGGAACTGGTTTGTTCTGCTCCATTCCTCCTGCTATCTGGGCCAGCAAATGGATCGTGGCCTCACAGACAGGGCAGGACTGATTGCTGATGTGGCATTTGTGTCGGAACCAGCTGCTTTTGCACCTGTGGGAGATGACCACTAACAATTAGATGGATGCTGCTTCCCACCTTGGGCCAGACATCCGTTCAAGGCCCCATCCAGCTCAGAATCTATGATTCTTGAATGCAAGGCTAAAAACCAGTATCAAAACAAGCAAGGATAAAGATGAGAAGACTGGAAACAGCTTTAACAACATCCACCTGACCTGACCTGACTTTAACGTTCTGTCTACTGAGATCTAAATTTTTCCCATGATTGATGAGACCGCTGCCTTCGGGAGTGAAGCTTTGCTTTTGTTCATTTCCTTCTCAAACCCCAGTTTGGAAAAGGACTGAGAAAGTGAGACTCGGCAATAACTATGTAAGTTTACTGCTCTTCTGTGGTTTTCCCTGGATGAAGCTCTGTATTGTTGAAGCATTCTGGGACCATTCTCTGAGCTCCTCATCAGACTTTACCAACATGAAATAGAGTGAAGAAGAAGAAAGAGAAAACCAGAAGTCAAGAAAGTAATTTCCAGGGACTGCTCTGGGGAATTCAATAGCTGCAAGTCTTCATTTCTTCTTAGTACCCAACGATCCTCATCCAGAATTAAGTCTGAGGTTGAGTTCTGCTTGGGTAAAGAAACATCTTTGTAATTAATTGTGCTTTGTGATTTTGTTGCCCAGTTGTCTCAGTCACGTCCAACTCTTTGTGATGTCTTTTGGGGTTTTCTCAGCAAAAACACTGGAGTAATTTGCCATTTCCTTCTCTAGCTTATTTTGCAAATGAGGAGACTGAGGCAAATAGTGTTAAATGACTTGCTCAGAATCACATGGCTGGAAAAACATCTGATAATGAATTTGAACTCAGGCCTTCCTGAGTCCAGGCCTGGCTTTCTGCGTTTTACACCATCCAGCTGCCCCGGAAAATGTGCTTTGGGCTGCATTAATTATCTTTTTTATCCCCTTGTTCTCTAATTCTAATATCAGACATCCCCCGAATTGATCACACTCTTTCGTTGCTGACATTCTTGCCATGCTAGCCATCTCTTCTGTGTTCTGGTTGAAATTTGAGAAGAGAATTGTACATATAGTTCATATTTAGGCTGTGGGATTTAGAGCAGGCTGTCTCCTTTATTTATAAACGAGGAAACTTGGCCCACATAAGTTAGGTGGCTTGTCCAGGGTCACACAGATGGTAATGAGCAGAGCTGCACTTCTCATGGTTCCTTCCCTCATCCCCATTTCCGAAGTCAGGGACTAATCTGATGGCTTAACCCTTGTTAGGCAGAGAAAGCTGAAAGTCTTTGATGTTCAAAGTCATTGAATTGATTTTTGTTTTCTTTTCTTAGACTCTTGCATTGATGTAACAGATAAGCCCTCCTGATTCTGCACATAGAAGCGGCCAGCCCTTGAAATTGGCTGAAATTCTCCACTGCAGACAAGCCATCACCCTTGACTATCGACATTTTTCCCTGGCCAGGAAAAGAGGTGAGGGAAGTGCACCTCTCTCAAAGTACCGAGTGGACATTTGCAAATGTGTCTCGGGCCTGTTCCTTCTTTGTGATCCAAGCTAAGAACCACAATGAAAGAATGGCCCTCGATGACCGTTGCCGTCCTCGTGGGACTCACAGTCCGCTGGGCAGTCTCTCTGAACTCTTACTCAGGTAAGGTGTGCTGACGGCTGTAAAAATGTAAAATGCTCTCTTCTTAATCTCTTTGGTAACAGTTTGCAAATTCAGAGAATAGGACACAAAACATTTAGGTCTCACTGATAAAGTAAAAAAATCGTTCCTGAATTTTCTTTGGACCATTTAATGGGATCCTGCTTCCTCTTTTTGGCTGAGCCCTTAATTGGGTATAAAGCAGATCCGTGTTGCGTGGTGCCAGGGAGGTGCAGTGGGCTGTGGTGGTGAGGGCGGTACTTCCCCTGGGCGGACCCTGGCCCCTGAACCATAAGTACAGGACGGGCTGTCTCAGGACAGCGCCCTGTACCACCTGTGTCACATCACCGCCTGGGGATGTGTTTCTTACTCTGTCAGATAAGAGACTGAACCACAGGTTCTATGCTCCCCTCCAGCTCAAAACCTGTAAGTTGATGCATTAGCCAGAGCCAGGCTGAGCATGAGGGTTCACTGGCAGAATGAATAAGCAGGAGTTGGGCAGCAGTGATCACAGGCAGAGCAGGATCCTGGCCTGGGTGCCCGTCCCCTTCCCTCTAGCTTGTGTGTGCCCCAGTCTTTGCTGTCTGAGCGTCTGAAGGGGTGGGGACGCCCCTCCCCTCTGGGAGCTCTTTATTGCTACACAAGCTGCTCCTGTATTGCTCATTGCTTCCTGTCCACCCACTTTGGGGCAACCCTTTGGGTGTCCCCCAAAGTCCCTCTTTTTAGCTTCTGCAGCCTCAGCCGGAATGTGCCTGGCTGCCCACGTGGTGGGGAGCCATTCTATAGGGATGGACTTTCCCTACCAGGTGAGAGAGCTCAAGGGGCTTCCTCATTTCCTCTGGTCGTCCATTGGTCCCTTTCTGGTGCTTCGTCCTTCTGTGGTTTCATTTGAACTCTTCACAAATGTCCATGGAGTCAAGAACTTAAAGCAACCTCAGGTCCTGGCCTGCCATGGGCGTTTGATCAGTTGTAAGAAAGGAAGAAAAATGAATGAGCAGAGTAGAAGATGTTGCCAACAGCAGCTCCTGTGCCTCTGACCCGCCTCTTTACCTCAGTATCACCTTTAAAATTCTCCAGCTGGTCCTTGGCAGTGAGCTCATATTCTCCTGACCTGCCAATAGTGTCAGTCTCTGCCTGAGGAGGGATGGGCAGTTCCTGGTGGCCTTCTTAGCTTCATGTTATCAGAGCTGAGTGGGCTGCGGCAGGGGGTTCAGGGTAGGGGTTGAAATTTCACTTAGTTATGTCTGTGGCCCATGGAATGAAGGCCCGAGTGGAAGCTGGCTGTGAGGGAGATAGACTATGTACTTTTCCCCTGTGTCCTCCCATAGAAAGGACTGGTTTCTCTCCGATCTTCTGGGTTCTCAGGGCAGTTTCTTAGCTGCCTTAGGGTACTGGATTTCCCTACAGTTTTTCCATTTTGCTGCCCCAGAAGGATACGGCTACTGCTTGTCTTTCCTGTTGGAGTTCATCACAACGCAAAGGGGCGTTTTATTGCGTCCCAGTATTTTGCTTTATGCGGATCTAACGCCTAGTATTCCATAACACTTTTTCACTGTCATTGTCTGATGCGTTTTAACTTCAAAACCTCTGGGAAGTCTGGATACCTGCTTTTCTTGGTTCTTAGTCATTTCATTGACTTGACGCGAGTCTCCATGTTTGACAGAAAAGCATTTATTCTGTCATATTAAGAATCTGCTTGTGAGTTGATAAGGACTTTTTAATAATTAATGAGCAATCATGAGGTCAGCGATCTTTTTCTTATGGGCGCTTATGATATGTAGCATGGTAAGGCTACTCTTTGCCCACTCTGAATTAAAGCCCACCTTTTTTAATTACTATCATGTATTTCCTTAATGCTTGCTTTCATTTACTTTGTCATGTTTTCAGACGACGATTGGGAAGCTTGTGGGTTAAATTTCCTTGGAAACTCCTTTCTTGTCCAAAAATCAAGTATGATGGCAGAGAGAAGAAAACCTCTCATTTATATTATCTTTCTAATTTACTCTCTTCCATTTTTGATTTCAATATGCCATCTGTGGTTACCCTCTGTTCTCTCTGAACTGTCTGAATTTTTCAGATTACCTGTTGAGTAATCATTTCTTTTGACCCTTGTCACAAATAGCCAGCAGATAAAAGTTCCAAAAGTAGTAGTCTGGTGGGTCCTGGCATCTTGTAGGGTCCTGGAGCCTCAATGACAGGGTCACAAGCCACTAAAGTTGATTACATAGTTATAATCTCTCCTAATTATTTCAATTCCTGTATTTTACATAATGGCCACTGGTTAGTGCTTACCATTTAAAACATTTTGGGAAAGAAGCAAGCATAGATTAAGCAACTGTTGTATACCAGGCACAGTGCTAAGGACTTTATAAATTGAATTTCATTTGATCCTTGTAACAGTTTTGTGAGGTACATTTTACAAATGAAGACTGAGGCAAACAGGTTGAATGACTTGACCAGGATTACACAACTGGTGCCTGAGGCTGGATTTGAACTCAGATCTTCCTGATTTCAGGCCTGGCAGTCTTTCCTGTGCCTTGTAGCTTCCTTTAGAATAATTTGTGTTACAGGTATGATAGGCAGTGCTCAGTTGATTATTAATTTCCCTCCATTTATGTTTACAGTATTTCCACTCTCCCTAAAGGTATTAGATTTTATTGCAGATGTTTTTAAGCCAAATTCTGCTCTGTGAGAATGTAAGATTTTCCTTTTTAAGCCATTATCATATGTTATATTTGCAGCCAAGGCAAGTTCTTGTCTCTTCAATTTTAACATAATTCTGCATAACACAATAATCAAAATATGAAATAAATATTAAATGTGCCAAAAACAGCTTTTTTTTTGAGAATAAGACTAGATACAAAGCTGAAGCTATAGAGATACCCAGTACTCTATTTTCTTTGTCTAATTCTGAATTGAGTGTAAATGAATTTGTGGAGTTGATCACAGCGGTAGGAATCCTTTTTGCCCTTCCCAAGGGAAGCTCCCTTAGGTACAGTTCGGTTGTCCTTCTGGGTTGGTTTAAGGGCACTTTAGCAGTTTAAAAAAACTTAAGTACTAATTTCATAGCCAGTGTCAGCTGAATTTATTGAACTAGGTCAGACTCTGGATAGAAACTTGTTTCTCAAGCCTAAAGAGAGTCATTAGCCATTCTTCTATTTGGTAGAGAATGGTGATAAATTCCTCCACATTGGCCGCAAGTCTAGAGCAATTTGGGAAAATCTGGATACTTGGATTTTGGGGGTCTGGGAGATTGTGTAAGATCCATTTTGACCTTAGGTCCTCAACAAGCTGAGAGCTGCAGAAAAGGGATATAGCCTTCTTAAATGATAGAAAGATTATAGAAAAATGTTGATAATAATGGATAATTTTATTTCTGTATAAGAAATGTAATATAAAATTACCATCTGTCACTTATTTCAGGAATAATGTCATTTGTGACTAGTCTGTTTTTTGTTTCTCCTTCAGATTCAGTTTGGTTTTGAAAATATTTTTTTCAGTGTGCATTAATCTATAGTATTTATAAATTATAAAATTATAAAATACAGAATGGTGAAGAAACTTTTAGTTTTGTCGAGATGATGAAACTTATGTGAAATAGCTCAAAGAAAATCCAAAACAGCCTAAGGACCAAAGTGTGTGTTAGAGACAAACGCTGTTGTGAGTTGTGAGTAAATGGGACCAGTTGCTGTTGGTTATTGTCATCAGGCTGGTATACATTAGGGAGGCCATAAAGAAGCCAGAAGGATTTGGGCACTTTCCACTTGCTTTTCTCAAAACTCAACTCCAAATTTCTTTTGGGAGAAGGCTGAGCTCAGGAGATGAAGCTACAACTTTTTCAGCTTCTTTTGTCCTCCTCCCCCCAGCCTTCCAAAACAGTTTCCCAGAAGTAAAAGTCACATTTTTAAGGAGACAGCAAGGGCTCGAGTCTTTTGTTTTCAGCAGCCCTGGAAGCACACGCCTGGCAGGAGGTAATCTACAGGATGCTGCCCTTGCTGGAAGCACCCGTCCAGCTCTTCCTCTGTCTTGCCCTTCTGCTGCCAGCACACCTTTCCGACTAGAACACCAGAGGCCCTGCTGCTCCCCCTCTCCTTTGTACCCATGGCTCCCAAGAACTGTGGTCGGAGAAGCACTGCTATTGTCTCAGACTGGGGACCTCCTTCGGGAGTGCCCATCACCCCTGGATGTGGATGTGAGCTCTCCCAGGGAAGGAGCAGTTTCCTTTTTTGTGCTTGTGTGCCTGTGCTTAGCATAAGCTGGGCACATTCTCTTGTTTTGCAGTTGTCTGACTCTGTCACCCTGTTTGGGGCCATCTCCTTCTCTAGCTCATTTTACAGAAAAGGAAACTAAAGCAAACAGGGTGAAGGGACTACCCAGGGTCACACAGCTAGTAACCGAGGCCAGATTGGAACTCATGAGTAGGAGTCTTGGCTCCAGGATGGGCTCTGTTCTACTGCCCTCTCCCTGCCCAGGTTCGGCATACAGTAAGTGCCAAAGCATTTATTCAGTGCTGTGTGCCAGGGGCCATGTGGAGCCCTGGGGATGAGAGCCCTGCCTTTGAGGAGCTGACATTGTGATGGAGATGGCCCACCTCAGAGGGAAGGGACAGGAGTGGCTGGGGATCCTTTCTAGGAGTGATACTGTCGCTGTGGTCGAGGCTGCTCACGTGGGCAGGAACATCGAGGTCACGCTCAGAGTCTCCCTGTGTCTGCTCGGTGATTGCCACTTAGGGCAAAGAGTATGTGTGTGTATATTAGAGAGAAAGATGTCTGAAGATTGGAAAGATGGCAAGTGAAGGACTGGGGAATTCTGGGTTATGAAAGATTTTGAATGAAAGAGAAAATGTTATAATTGTCCTGGAAGTGATTGGGAGAACTGGAATTTATTGAGAGAAGGAGGAAGGGAAAAAACCCACTTTGACCATTTAATGGCCAGGGAGAGACTAACATACAGTAATGTAGGTGTGCCCTAGCGTGGCGGCAGCAGCAGGAGAGAAGGGAGCAAAGATTAGTGATGTTATAAAGGTAAATTTAACAAGATTTGGCAACAAATTAGATATGGAGAATGAGATAGTAAGGAGTGAAAGACAGCACTGTGGTTGTGAGCCAGGAGTACTGGGAGGGCATTCAGTTCTGGTAGGGAAGTCTGGAAGGTTTAGGGGAAAGAGAATGACTTCAGTTTTGGACATTTTGAGCTTAAGGTCTCTACTGGGCATCCATTTCAAAATATCTGAAAGGCAGTTGGAAATCAGCAGAGAACTTAGGGCTGGATCTGTAGATTTGAGAATCATTAGCATAGACATGATAATTGAATTGATGGGAAATGAGGAAATCACCCAAGTGAAATTATGTAGAAGGAGAAGAGAAGATGGCCCAGGAGAGACCTTGATGAAAATATTACAGAGGGAGATTGGTTGGATAAATTGGGGGAGAGCCAGGAAAGAACATATCCTAAAAACCCAAAGAAGCAAGAGTGTACAGCGATGTCAGAGGCTACAGAGAGAGAGGTCGATGAGAACCGAGATCATTGGTAGCTTCAATGGAATATGAGGTTGGAAGCTAGACTCTAAGAGTTAGGAGAATGAGAAAAGAATTGGAAGCACATAGTAGGTACTTTATGAATGTGGATTGGTTGATTCATGTGGTGCCCCTGAATAATAACACTCAAGTGGTCTGTGGATCATCTAGACATTCAAAGAATCCAAAACCCCCCACGTGCCTAGAGTTTTGTAGCCACTATTCGGCGTTAACTACCTTTAGAAGCAAAAGCTCATGACATAGGATTTCCCACGGGTATCAAAGTAAAGAAATCAGAAGGTCGGTCGAAGTGGTCGTAGTCATTAGCGTGAGAAGGTCCTGTCTGTTCCTTCTAAGTCAGAAGAAATCGATAAAGATGGTGGAGATTGTTTCTTTTCCTAGGTCTCAATAAAACAATGCATCAGTGCTTCAGCCTTTCATTTAATTTTATAGAAATGAAGATATAATTCTCTGTGTCACAGAAATGAGCACTCTCCGCTTCAGATTTGTTCTGTTAGTGCCAGAGGGAAGAACTAAAATAGTAGTTAGGGTAGTGACAATGAGACAAATTCAGGATTGAGTTCTCCCCAAACGCCATCCCTCCCTGGGGGGGCTGAACCCCCCAAACTAAAGGCTTCTAAGCCATAACTATCAGAGCAGGTTGGTGGGTTAGATGGCTCTGAGGACCTTTCCAACTCAGAAATCTTGGGAGTCTCAGGAGGAGGACGAGGCAAATGAAAAGAAATACATCTGTTAGTTTTTCTAATGAAGAAAAGTATATCTTAGGGGGAAGGCATGAGAGAGGGCCCTAAAGAATCTGTAGGCAGTTCCCCATTTTCAAAGTTTGCATTCTGGTTTATAAATTCTTGATAAAAGATGTGATCAAAGAAATGAGTAAAAAAGTGGATGGAAGAATTATTTGGGTGTATTGAGGTCTAACAAGATGGTAGCTTGTATGGCCTATCACTGGTGGTGAAGTGGATACAACGCTGGGTGTAGAGTCAGGAAAACGTAAGTTCAAATTTAGGATACAAGTGGTGTGACTCTTTCTGTCTCAGTTTCTTCAACTGTAAAATAAGGGTAATAATAGTTACCCCACAGGATTGTTGTGAAGATCAAATGGTATAATATTTGCAAAGTGCACATGATGGGAATTTAGTAAATGCTTGTTCCTTCCTTTCTTCCTTCAAGAGAAAGGGTCCAAATGCATGTTGGGTGAAAGGTCAATGAATGAGCCCCACAGAATTCTTGACGGGAACACCCACATTGACAATCATAGATCCAGTATTTGAGGCTTGGAGTCACGGGCTTTGCAGTCCAGTGCCCAATTCTAGTGTGCTTTTGTCAGTCTGGGAGAGTAGTAATAAAAACAGCTCCTCAAGATAAAGGATTAAAGGAAAGATTATGCAAATAAAACTCAATTGCAGATGTGTTCAAACGCCATTTCCCTTTTTTTTCCTCCATTTTCTCTCCAGGTGCTGGAAAACCTCCCATGTTTGGAGATTATGAAGCCCAGAGACACTGGCAAGAAATTACTTTTAATTTACCAGTCAAGCAGTGGTATGGATAATTTAACTTAATCCTATTGTTTGTAGTTCTCCTGTAAGCATTTTCAAAATGAGGAAGAATAACCAGATAAATGAAAAATCTCTCCACTATTGAAAAAAATTGTTTTCTGGACTGTTCCCTGGCATGGGGATCTTCTTCTGGGTGAATGAGTAGACTGCATCGCAAAGATGAGGAAGACTCGACATGTCTGACTACAGCAGAGAAGGAACCGCCACCTAAGAGGAGACCAAAGTGGGGTGATTGATAGGACCATCTGCTAGAGGACCATGTGGGGGGGATCAAGGGCACATGAAGAGGGATTGGCTCAGAAAGGATGAGGGCTACCTCCTCATCAGGTTCCTGGAGGAGCCAGGAGGAGTCAGGGTTGATGCCGTCATGGGGTCCTCAGGCTGAGCAGCTGGGGAGACCTGAGAGGTGAGATTTGGAGATGCTGCCATGGGGAAAGAGTTGGAGAGAGTCAGGGAAGAGGAAGGCCTGCTGTGCCGCAGTGAGGGCTGTGTGGGTGGGAGAGGAGACCCATTTCCTCAGCTTGTCCTAAGCCCTTTGCTTAAACTTCTCCATCGGATCCATCTCCCTGTCTTTCATCTGCCAGGTGTGCAGAGCGGAAATTCCCTGACCAGCCCTAACCCACATTAATGGGTATATGTGCGGGCCAGTGTTTTCTCTTGTAATAGGTGCAAAGTGCAAATTTGGGTTAAAACTAATAGACTAACCCTAAGTGTGACAGGAGGAGGAGCTGGCCTTCTCTAGTCTTGGAGAGCAGGCTGGTGCTTCATCCTCATGGCCGTCCCAGAGGGAAAGCAGCACTGCTCCAGGCTGGGAGGGAGGGGTGTATCTCACCAAGGCCCACCAGGGCACTGATGGCAGCCCATTCACGCCTGCTCGTCCAGTGAGATCCTTATGAAGCCGCTTGGCTCATGCGAGACCATGTGGCCAGTAAAGCCTTAGTTCTAGTGAGGAAACTCACAAGCTCAGAGCCGCCCCGCCATGTGACTGAGACTTTGTCTTGACATCGCCTGGCCTCCTTGCAGCTTCTCCCCATTGTTCTGGGCTCCAGGCTCTGCCCTCACCTCATTGCCACCAACACACACGTAAGCCAAGAAGCCCAGAATGGTCCCTTAGAGCATTGGCCCAGCTTTGCTTGTGACCCTCCCAGCCCTAATCCTGGGTTGTAAGTCCTCAGACCAGTTGCTTACTGGGCACCACAGAGGGGGCAGACTGGCAGCGCAACACTTAGGGGACATGGAAGGTGACATGTGTTAGGCAGGGCACACTAACATCCACCTCTGACCCAGGAGGAGGCAGTTCAAAGTCAGCGACCCCCGATAAGATGGCACCCCAGACCACAAGCCCTGTTGGCAGCCCCTATCATTATCAGGGAGAAAGGGGAATGACATCCTTTCCCCAACCAGCTGCCAGGTGTGGGCGGGGATCCCCAAGATCTACAGGAATATAATGGCACCCTATCAGGCCGCTGCCATGCTACAGAAAGAACCCTAATGCCTTAAAAGTTGCCATAATCCTTGTACCACTCACCCCCTTTCCCACTAGCCATAGCGACTAATGTTCTGGAAAAGAAATCCCCTTCCCCCTCCCAAGTCCTTGGCTCCGTGAAGTGGTTCAGCATTGCAGATAAATGGGATTTTCTCAGTGGAAATAACATTGCAGAAAATGCATCTGCATCGTCTTTCCTGTGCAGTAGTTCTTCCTATCTCTCTGGCATCTGGACCCTTCTAAGCAAATGGTCTCCCCTGGTAGAACTGCTTGAGGCCAGGCTTCTTTTTGTCTACCTAGGACTTAGCACCATGCTCGGCACATAGGAAACCCTTTGCTTTTCATTCATCCTTTGTTCATCTCACCATCCCATGTTGTTTCAAGGTCATGGGCCCAAAGGAGGTTTTCCTGAGTGATAGCCTCTGCTGCTGTTTAAACTGTGGCCATTTTGACCACTTGATACTAGCAACTAGAATGGTCATAGTAAAGTAAAAGGAGTCTTATGAGGGATTTGCAGAATATTCAGGTACAGTTAAAAGAATAAATAGCATCAGCACGAACAGTTTTGAATGGTGAGCTCAGGAATAGAGATGCAGCTCAAAGAAATAAGATTTATTATCAGTTGTTCATAAGATACTTTAGGCAGCTTATGAGGAATCCAAGAAATATCATTTATTGTAATAAATGTCAAAAATTTTCTGCCTCTGAGTGGATAGCCTGGAAAAGCCAAGAACATGCCTCTGGCAATTATGAAAGACTAGTCAGTTTGTTCCAGAGTCTTATTTAAAGGGTCTTATGTCTTATTTTTTAACTTATTTTCTTGAAATAGAGTCCTTTTTCTAGCAGAGAAGGTTTTATCTTAGATGCTCAAAATTATCCTGAAGAAATTCCTTTTCCCTTTGTTTTTGGTATTGTGTTTTATGAGGAGAGTGTTGATGCTGTGAACGTGTCTCATCTTACATTTGTAGGTATCAAGTTTTGCTAATTCATTTAAAATAGTAAAAAAAAAAAAAAAAAAAAAAAAAAGGTTACTTACTTAGTGGCTATTATACATTGATAGGTTAAAAAAGGGAAAGCTCTTTTTAGTTCACTAAGCTTTAGCCTCCCAGTGGGTAATTACTGCAGAGGGCATCACCATTCTCCCAGTGCATCAGGTTCCCAGTCTGGGACTTCTCACTATCTCTCCCTCCTCATATCCAGTATGCCAAAGTCTGTCAGTTTCACCTCTGTAGCATCTCTAGTCAATTTCCCCTTTGCAGCATCTCTGGTCAGTTTCCCCTCTGCAGCATCTCTGGTCAGTTTCCCCTCTGCAGCATCTCTGGTCAGTTTCCCCTCTGCAGCATCTCTGGTCAGTTTCCCCTAACGTCTCTCCACTGTCCCCTTCTCTCTGACTCGCTGCCTTACCCTGGTTCACTTACACCTCACCTCATGATGATCATGGCAGTAGCTTTTGGAGGGTGAGAGGGGCTTTCTCTGCCTTAAGGCTCCCGTCCCTCCAGTTCATTCTCTATTCAGCCACTTAGGTGCTTTTCCTTAAGCTCAGATCTGATAATGTCACCTACTAAATAAACCCCAGTGGCTTCCTACTGCCTCAAGGATCAAATGCAAACGCCTCAGTTTGGCATTCAAAGCCCTGTCTGTATCATCTGGCCTCTCTTCTTGTCCCAGACAATTATGAAAGACTAGTCAGTTTGTTCCAGAGTCTTATTTAAAGGGTCTTATGTCTTATTTTTATAACTTATTTTCTTGAAATGGCCAACCACTCTGGTATCTTTGCCAAGAAAGCCCAAAATGAGTCACAAAAAATTGAACATGACTAAAATGACTGAAAAACCAGCACCTATTACAGTTCTTGACATAAAATAGGTGCTTAATAAATGTTTATTGATTGATTGGGACATTCTTTTCCCAGTCTATTTTGTTATACAGAGTTTGGGGAAATAACCCTTCTTTCTTAATCTACTAACAGTAGTCATATATTATGTATATTATATGAATTATAATATCTGTATTATGTATTATTATATACATTCTTCCTTGAGTACCTATTGCTAGCACATGTTTAAGATGAATTTTACACACCTTTGGGGAAAAAAAGAGGTGGGGTAGACTAAAATGCTTAGTGACAAACTCATTTATGTTATGTAGCATAATTTAGCAGTTTGCTTTATTTGAAATGAAATAAAATGAGATGAGATATTGAATTCTTGGTAAATTTCTTTTTTGTGAACTCGGGCTAATAGAACATATTTTCTTGTTTTTCAGGTACTTCAATAGCAGTGATAACAATTTACAGTACTGGGGACTAGACTATCCACCTCTTACAGCCTACCACAGTCTTTTATGTGCCTACGTGTAAGTTATTCATCTTGAACGTCTTTTTTTCTTCATTTGCTGTCCCGTGCTGCCAGAGTGGGCACACCCACCCATGGGCCTCCTGGCAAAGAAGGCACACGTTGAATCCTTGAGTCTGGCCTTTGGGCCTCTCTCCACACTCGTCTCCCACTTCTCCCTTTCACATACTCTAGCCAAGAGATGAATGTGGCTCAGAGGCCTCCTCACGCCAAACCCAGCTCTTGGTCTGCAGTGCTTCTTGGGGCGGGGCTGTATGCTCTCTAGGGAACCCCCTCCCACCCTGCCCTTTGTGGGGCTCAGCAAGTGCTTTTGGGGACAGCCTCAGCAAGGGCTTTTCAGGCCCTGTGGCGACTCTAGGCCACCCTTCTTCACAGCATGATGGTCTCACAGATCTTCAGTCAAAGCCAAAGGTCTCTCGTGATCATGTTGCCTCAGAACAAACGTGGCTTATTCTCAGCATAAGCTTAGATGTCCTTATTGTGGACGGCACTGATGGCGAAGAGATCAGAGGACATCAGGACTCAAGCACCTCCGTGTTTTCTTTTACAGAGCAGAGTTTATCAATCCAGACTGGATTGCTCTACACACATCCCGGGGCTACGAGAGCGATCAGCATAAGTTATTCATGCGTTCCACAGGTAGGAGAGCATAGTGGTTTGAATTTAAGGAGAGAAGGAGAAGGGAAGAAGCATTTGTGTAGTGCCAACTGTGTGCCGGGCACTGTACCAAGCACTCACAGATATTATCTCCTTTGATCCTGAGAACAGTCCTTAAGGCTAGTTAATGGTGACTAGGTGTTTTTTACAATTGAGGAAACTGAGGCAAACAGGTGAAGTAACTTGCTCAGTCACACAACTAGTAAGTGTCTGGGGTTGGATTTGAACTCAAGTCTTTTTAACTCCTTGTTTTAACTCCTAGTACTATACTCCTTGTATTACCTTGTTGCCAACATAACTCAAGACATTTTAGTTTCCTCATTTTAGAAGCATTAATGAAGGTAAATTATTCTCTCACTTTAATTGTTTGTTTTTTAAATGATAGAGTCACATCTTTTGTAGAGGCTAAATTTTAAAGTTAGTGGAAGGAGAAAATTATCTGTAGTCAAAATTACCTTTGGATATTTCTTCATTTACCTACAAGGTACAAGATAGTACAATGTATAAACTAGACCTACACCTGAAGAAAAAAGGTTAATGTTTCTTTAAGACAGAAATTCTTGACCTTTCTTGTGTCCTGGACTCCTTTGGCAGGCTGGCTGAACCTTAGGCAGCCCTTCTAGCCTTCTCTAAATAATATTTTTCAGTGTATTAAGAGTAATTTATAGGACCATAAAGGGAACCGATTATGTTTAACTTGTTGCTAATTTTTTTTTAAAAAAAGAATTTATGGATCTTAGGTTAAGAATCTGTCCTAAAAGCAGATATCTGTATTAGAGAACAAATGAATCTCATGTGGTCATGATGGAAGCATTTGATATAAATTTTACTTTTAACTCTATCCAGCTAAGCTTTGACCAGGAGAAAGTCAGGAGCCAGGACTTCTACTCGAATAGAAGAAGAAAAAACAGATCAGTACAGGAATGGCAGGAAAACTGAGGATTAAGGCGGTCTGTACTCTCAAAGGGACGTCAGTCAGGTGCTTCCATGGCCACAAAACACTTCCTTCTTCCTGCTTTACTGGGAGATCAGAGAGAGCCCAGCAGGGACGTTCTGGCTGACCAGGAAGGCCAGCTCAGTCCGTGTCTCCCAGTAGTTCTTTCTGCTCAAGGAGAATGACTAGATTCTAGGTGGGTATGCTTCAAGGGGCCCACTCAGCTTATCAAAAAGCTCATGGTACGCAGGGCACTGAGCACTGGAGAAGGCCGAAGCCTGGTCACACCTCCCAGTTTGGCTCTGTCCTGCTTAAAGGATTTATATAATTCTCATTGTTGTAAGTTAAATACAGGGGGAGATAGTGCCACTGAATTATGCCAGTATGATGGTACTATTGGTCTTAAAAGAATTGGTATTAAATCTGATTAGATTAAATAGAAAGGAAAATGGTCATCTTTTTCAAGAGATCAGTGCTTCTGTATAGGTCAGCATTTCTGAATGAATGATGGTTATGTAAACAGTTCTCTAGTCTGCTTGGATAATGGTTCTTATTTTAATTTCAAATGATTTTTATTCTACAAAGTAGGACTCTGTGTTCTTTTTTTTTTTTTCAAGTTAGTTAATTTAAAAATAATTGTAATTTATTTAACATGCATTTTTAAAAATGTTGAATTCCCAATTCTTCCTCCCCCTAGACTCTTTCCCACTTTATTGAGAAGGCAAGCAGTATACTAATAATACATGTGAAATCCTACTAAACATTCTCATATAAGCCTTGCTGCCAAAAAAAAAAAAAAAAAAAGAGCAAGACATTTTAGTAAAAAAAATTACGTTCAATCATCAGTATTCATCGTGGGTCCTTTGGAATTGTCTTAATCCGGGAAGCGGAGTCATTCACAGTTGATCATTCTAATATTGCTCTTACTGTGTCCTGGTTCGGCTCAGTTCACTTCACTTCAGTTCATATAAGTCTTCCCAGGTGTTTCTGAGAACATCCCGCTTGTCATGTCTTAGAGCCCAATAGCATATCACGATATAAACCCAACTTGTTCGGCCATTTCCCAATTGCTAGGCATCCCTTCACCTCCCCGTTCTTCGTCAGCATTAAAAGAGCAACTATCAGCATTTTGTACACAAAGTCCTTTTTTTCTTTTCTTTGATTTCTTGATAGTGCTAAGTCAGAGGGTGTGTACAATTTTGGGTCCTTTGGACAGAGTTTCAAATTGTTCTCCTCAATGCTTGAGCCAACTGCATTAGTGCCCCAGTTTTTCCATCTCCGACAATTGTCATTTTCCCCTTCCGTCATCTGAGAGGGGTGAGGTGGTCCCTCAAAATTGTTTTAGTCGGCATTTCTCTAATCAGTAGTTATTCAGAGCAGCTTTTCGTAGGATTGTAGATAGCTTTGGTTTCATTTGAAGAATAAAGTTAGGCTGTTTATAAGCCAGAAGCAGCAGCTGAGCTGTAAGGCCCAAGGTGGTTTTTGCCCTCTGTTCTCTCTGTGTTGCTTTTGAAGAAGGACTTGGAAGTCCGTGGATCCATCTAGCTTGTTCTGTGTGTCCATCTGATCACTTAGGACGAAGGGAGGTGCCTCTTAGTGGTGGGCAAGAAGCTTTGGCACACCTCCCGAGGGGAAGGCACCTGGAAAGATGGGGGGGCGGGGCTGGCCCGTTGCAGACCCCAAAGGGATGTTCACGGATGGTGTTTTTTGTCTTGCAGTATTGATTGCCGATTTGATGATTTATGTACCTGCAGTCGTTTTATACTGTTGTTATTTAAAAGAAACTTCAACCAAAAAGAAGGCAAGTATCCAAAGAATTTAGTTTACATTTCTCTTCTCATGGAAATCCTTTTCTTGTTAACTTCAAAATGAATGAAGCTGAAGAACAGATTGTATTAGTTCCACGGAGCCATGCTACTTGTTGGAGGACAGTCTATCTTCTATTAAAGATTTTCAGTTAGAAAAACTTATTTTACAGCAGTTGTTTTAATGCCTTCTATAACAATAGCAAGATGAATTCTGGAGGATTTGTGCTCCTTTTGTATTTATTGCTAGGGGAGTGATTATACTGCACCTGAGGATGGTCTCTGGGATTTGCAGAGATTTGGAAAGGGGCTGCCAAGGAGATAAGTTTCTGTGTCCCTCTTTCTCTTTCAGAGACTTTCTTTCCTAAGACAGCCAGGTCTGAGGGGTGACTCTGAGAGTCTCCCCCATTCTTCTCAGCCTTTTTGCTGGTGGCTGCTCTTCTAGAGCTCTGCCCTTTCCATTGGAGGAGAGTGCAGTACTTGGCGGCCCTTTTAAGTCAGGGAGTTAGATGTTTAAGCAGAAAAAGAAACTTTCAGTAGCTGGGGAGAAAATAGCCCCTGAAGGCCCAGTCCTCCAGCTTAGGGGCCATTCTGCTTCATTGGGTGCAGTCACTTTTCCCTGTGCACTGTTTCTCTTTAGATTGCAAACGTCCTTTGCATACTGCTGTATCCGGGCCTGCTTCTGATCGACTACGGACATTTTCAGTATCCTTTCCAAACTTAGAATAAAGCCTTTGGGTGTTCTGAACTCCAGGCTTAGGGAGCTGCTGGGGCTGTGTAGATAATGATTGAATTTCTGTTTTGAGAGAGTACTTGCTTTGAGGCATTTGTCCTATTCACCAAAAACAGGATTTCCCAAAAGTCTTGCCATTCTGGGGTTCAGATGAATTGTGTGTTTTCACGCCTGGCTGGCCTGGAAGGAAAATGGTGGCAAGTATTCAGCTTCCTGTGGGAAGCTGAGGAAAAGTGCGGTTGCTGTATATGTGGGTGTGTGCCCAGGTGCTGGAGAACCGTGCCCTGCGTCGGGCTCCGGGAGTTGTGGGAGGCAGCCGGCATGTCCACGGTCTCCTTTCCTCCCTGGAGGAGCCTCAAAAAACTGACATTCAACCCGAAAACTGCAGGAAGTCACTTCTGAGGCACGAGCCTGGTTCCCATTGTCCCCATCTGTCCCAGAGAAGAAGCCATAATGCACAGCAACGTGATTGCTTCATTAACAGCTTTTTTGTTTTTAATTTTTTAGTTTTTACACATAAAAACGAGTTGGTGGAAGACAAAGTGCCATGAAAATAGGATGCATTTTGGTTACGACAACTGGTAGTGTTTTAATATAGCAGGTTTTTTTCTGGTGATTGAACACACGTAGGAGAAATCAGGGGTTCTTTGTACCTGAACATGTGCCCATTGGGTATGCTTTTTGTTTTCAAGATTTGAATGCACTGAACATTCATTGACTCGGTTGCTTCCTTGCTCCATTATATGAGGAGAAATTTCAGTGTAGAGCTTTTAATCCCGAACAGATCTGGGTTTCCTTACCTTTTTATCACCAGTACTGCTTCAGTGATTCATTTCTATTTGTTTCTATCTTTTAAAGAATATTCGAAGTTTTCTAGAGTACTTTATTCCACCTGAGAAATTGTGCAGTCCTGGATAGGCTTTTTGGCCTCCGGTGGATATTTTCCTTGATATAGAAACATATATAACTGTGTGAGCCTCGGCTTAGCTTTGTGGGCTGTTCTTGGAGTGTCTCACGACTGGGATGTCCCAGGGTCATTGGCATTCTGCCTGGCATTAAATTACAAACAGATGGAACTTTACCATTCTCTGCCATTCTTTTGCTTTTTGCTGGGCAAATGCTTGAAGAAGGGCCTGAGAGGAAAGGGGTGAGTATCAAGAAAATGGCTCCAGGGATACATTTGGTGCCCTCCAAGTTGAGCATCCTTCATTTCCCATGGTCCCACGGTCAGTCGTGCCTGGGGTCTCCACGGCCTCCTGGCTCCCCTTCTGATTTCATTCCCTTGTCACAGGCCACCCCCGGATGTGTGCAGTTTGCATTGTTAAAGTTTGGTCACCGAGTTCTTCCCAGAATGCAGTAAATCTGTTTTGATCTTCCTATAGCAAGAGGGAAATCTGACTGGGTCAACCCTGTCATCCTCCACTCGGTTAATTCCAGTGGCTCCTCTGTCCCCCACCCCAGGATCCAGGATGGAGGGCTCAGAGCCCCCTCCCCTGATGCATGTCTGTCCCTCGCTGCCTCCTCCAGCCTTCCTTGGTTTTCTTCGAGTCCCAGCTGTGTTCCTCCTTATTCTCTTCTTCCTTTCTCACCTCTGGTCACCACGCCTTGGAGCATTATGCCGTATTGTCTGCCTCAGCCTGGAACAGCGGCCTTGATGTTTTGTCCTCGGCCTCCAGGTTCATTATCCAGTTGGCAGACTTGGTTCAGTCAGCTCACTTGGGACTAGTTCTTGCTAGTGTCTGAATCATTCTGGCTTTTAACGGGTTAAATCCTGAGATGGACACTTTAGAGGAGACAGAGAAATGGTTTTCTAGGAAGAGGGGCTAGGTCTTTGAACTGAGGTTCATACAGTAAAAAGAGGGAGTTTGGGGTAAAGGAATCTGAATGATGAGTGGAACCAAGGCATGGAAATGGGGGCCGCAGGGAGGGAAACAACCATTTATTATGGGCCTACTATGCGCCAAATACAGTCTCATTTGGTAACAAAAGGGGATAAGATTAGAGGTGCAGAAGGAGAGATTGGATTGAGTGTTGGGGGGCAGTTGTAGGAACCCTATCAAGTATCTTAGTACATTAGAGGCTAGAGCCTCTCCTGCATGTATAGTTGGGGTGTTAGGAGCGGGGCTTGGAGCACAAGGCAGGGGAACAGAAGAGAACTTCTGAGCAGCAGGGAGGTCCATCCAGTGCAGGTGACTTATCAGGTCATCTCAGGGAAGTGCTGCAGCCTGCAGACCCCAGGGGAGAAGGTCCATCTCCTCAGGGACCACACTCAGTATTTTTATCCTGCTGATGGAGTCACATGATTTCTTAATTCTGATGGCTTCATTTTCTCTGCCCAGTTTTTCCTTTTTCAGACTGAAGCTCAGAACAATTGTTTTCCATATTATTTCCTCTACCTATTGAGAGAATATTGTCCAAAACCCAAAGATTTGCTCATCTGCAGCCACTCTAAGTCGCCAGTTTTGTGATCCATGGTGGGAAGGTATTAGTCATGTCCTCCATCTGCTGGGCTGTCCTTAGTGTAGTCCTTTGACATTCTTCTTTCCTCTCCTCTGCCTTATGGAGCTCTGCTCCCCCCTTTCTGTGAGATGTTTCCTTTAAGCGAGGTTTGCCCCGCGCTCCCATTTTTCCTTCCTGAATTCCACTTGTGAAATGCCCAAAGTACATTTGAAATGTTGGGACATTCTGTGCATCGCTATACGGCCATCCCAATCTCAAAGCTCTCCTTCCGGGCCTTTGCAGGTGTCATCTTTGGGGAATTCTGGAGCCTTGCACTCACCGTTCTGTTATCTATTTTTCTTCTGTTCAGCTTTTTTTTTTTAAATTTTTATAATTTTCATTTACCAGATATATGCATAGATAATTTTACAGCAATGGCAATTGCCAAACCTTTTGTTCTAATTTTTCACCTCCTTCTCTCCCCCCCCTCCCCCCCGATGGGAGGTTGGCCAATACACGTTAAATATGTTAAAGTATAAGTTAAATACATTATATGTCTACATGTCCAAACAGTTGTTTTGCTGTACAAAAAGAATCGGACTTTGAAATGGTGTACAATTAGCCTGTGAAGGAAATCCAAAATGCAGGCGGTGGGACGCTTGGTTTTACAGTTAGAGCTGGGCCATTTTCTTCCCCAGAGCTTCCCAAGCCCCTCTGAGACCATGCTGAATGTTGCTGCATCGTTTTATTGATAGCATTGTTTGAGTGTGAGACAGTGACTGGGGTTTAGTGGATTGAGAGCCAGTCACAAAGCCAGGAAGATCCAAGTTCAGTTCTCTCCTTTGACCCCCACTGGCTACGGGCCCCTGAGTTCTAGCAAGCTCTCCAAGAGTTTAGGGAGATGCTAACCTGTGTTGGTGGAGGGAATTTTCTCCTTGGAGATCCCCATCCCAATTAAAGGAATTAATTAAATCAATTAAAATTAAAGTCCAGTCTCTATGCCCCGTTGTTTGTTTTTTGTTTTTGCTGAGGCAATTGGGGTTAAGTGAGTTGCCCAGGGTCACAGCTAGGAAGGGTTAAGTGTTTGAGGCTGGATTTGAACTAGTGTCCTCCTGACTTCAGGGCTGGCACTCTATCCACTGCCCCATTTAGCTGCCCCTGCCCTCTTATTTGAATTTAAATTTGAGAAATTGTTTTTAAATTGGTTATGCTATTTTTTTCTTCCTGCTACAGTTAAATGGTAGACAGGGAGAACATGTCCTTTGTCTTTGGACCTGGAGATTACATTTTCATCAGATGGGAATTTTTTTGATTGTGTTTTAGATGGGTTACTTCCCCCAGAACCCTTCTCCTCTCCCTCCCTCTCCTGGCCAGCCTCTGGGTGTGATAATATCACTGATCCTCTGCCCTTTTACATTTTGTCCCTTGGCTTTCCATGCGAAGGGAGGGAAGGAAGCAGGAGGGTCTTCTCTAGGATTAACCACCTCCCCCACCCTGTTTGTCTTTCTGCCCCAGGTTGCTGCTGCTCCTTAAACTCACGGCTACCGTGGTTGCCACCTTTGCTGTCTGCTGGCTGCCATTCTGTACAGAAGGGGAGCAGACCCTGCAGGTGCTAAAAAGACTCTTCCCAGTTGGCCGAGGACTCTTTGAGGCAGGTTTGCTGACTTTCCTTGAGCAGCCTCCTCCGTGACTTTAGGGGTTTCATGGGGAAGACCCACAAGGGGTGTAACTGGAGCTGAGCCCTCCCATCCGCCCTCTTTGCCAGTTCCTTAATCCGGGATTTAACCCCGAGCTCCGCTGGCACCTTCTAGGACAGTATATGAGGAGCTGATAGCGGTGCCCTCGTCAGATGCATATCTCGGCCTATGGGAGATGCATCCCCTAGTAAATGGCCGTGTCAGAAGAGGTGGCTCCGAAGGCCGCGGCCCTTGGGAGAGAGGTTAGCCAGCCTCCTGTTTCTTCCTTCAGGCCAAGAAATCACCTGGAAAACCTCAGAAACAATCAGGGCAGTTTTATTGGCGCTCGTTTTTAACTGAAAATTTTGAATCCCATCCCAATTTTATCAGTCTTCTTGATGCATGACAAAAATCGGTGTACATTAAAGTCAGTCATTAGCTAACCTGACCCCCAGCCAGCACGGGGAGATTCCTTCTCTGAAGGAGCACTAGCAGAAGCCAGAGGCGACATGTCCTTCGGGCCTCTGACCCTGAAGATCTGGCCCGTTTTGTGCGGAAAAGAGAAGTTTTAAAGGAATTCTGGTGAAAGATCCAGCTTCTTTATTTCGACTTTTTAGAAAAATAAAAATCTCTCTCCTATTTTAAGTTAATTTTTAGCTCTGTCTGCCCAGGATTTATGAGGAACCCAAGAAGGTGGGAGTTCATGTGGAGGCATGCGTGTTTATGTTATTTTTACCTGTAATTGGCTCAGATGAGTTTTATGGGAGCAGAAATCTATTTCCTTGGCCGTTCGTTGAAATAAATCAGACGAGCTCTTGTCAGCAGAGCCGGGTCCGGGCAGGATCGTGTGGCTCTCGCACGTCGTCTGACTCGGCTTCCATTTCAGAAATGGTAACAAGTGCTGATGGTCAGAACATTTCTCTCTGGCATCTTAAGTGTTTGCTGGCCGGCGTGCCAGGCCCCCGTCCTCCTGATCCCCGGGCAGCAGGAAGACCATCTCCTCGCTGCTCGCACAGGACGGTGGGAGGGCGGCGGCTGCTCTCTCGCTCTCGGCCTTCACAGCTGTGACTGAAGCAGCTGTGGAGAGGGCGGCTTTCAGGCGCGGGAGAGCCGGGGTACAGATTGAATTTTGAAAGTGATCCTAGCACAACTGCGAATGTCCTTAAACCTCCTGATTTATGGGTGGTTAACTCTGTCATTGCCGGCAGCAAGTTAGGCTGTTTTCAGTCAATTCAGGTACGGAATAATAATAATAAATAACAGCATGTGGGGGAACAGCCTTTTCTGAACATTTCCAAAGAAAGTGATTTAGAGGATTATGTTTTACATTTTTTTGCTGCCATCCACAGCCTTGGGAGGCAAAGCAAGGAATCTTGGCTATTTTGGGCATAAAAACTCTCATTAAAAACTGTACCTCAAAAGGCTGGACGTTATCTGCTCCCCTGTACCTTAGGGTAGAATATATGGAAAGGTGGGCTTTCTCAAATTTTGGAAATGATCCCTAAAATAACAGTATCTTAACAACAATCTGTTAATGTAACAAAATCTAAAATGACGATTCTCTTTTAAGGACAAAGTAGCCAACTTTTGGTGTAGTCTCAATGTCCTTCTGAAGATAAAGAGCCTTCTGTCCTCTCACACTCAGCTGCTGCTCAGGTAGGAGTTCTCGCTGCTGAGTGTCCCCATGCGGCCCGGGCTCCTCGTTGCCGGACGAGGGATTGTGCAGCTCACCTAGGGCCCGCCTGGCTGTGGCTGGGCCAGCCCTTTGGATGAGAGCGCTCAAGTGGACTGTTTGCCTTTAAAAAAAAAAAAAAAAGAAGGAAGGGAGGGAGGGAAAGAAGGGAGGAAGGAGGGAGGGGAGGAGAGAGAGAGCACAGACCTGAATTGCCCATTGATGTGTCTTGGGCTGTGTCTTACCTGGTGCCTGGCCCCAGGAGAAGGTGACACCCCAACACTAAAGGGGAGCCCCCCCCAGGAATGAGCACTTCCCCTCCCCCCCACTCTCTGCTTTGGGGGGGTCTAGTCTAGGCTCCCCTTGGAGGTCGGGAGATGGGCCGGGGTGGGCGTGGGGGCTGGGCTCTGGTAATGAGACTGACAATAATAGCAGCCAATAGCTGGCACTGATGTAGCACCGCACCTTATAATGATCACCTCGGGGGATTCTCTGGCCCGGCTCCGAGGTAGGAGCTGCTCCTGTTTCCATTTCAGTTAAGGAACCGGAAGCAGGGTTGGTGACAGGTCCAGGGTCTTGCAGCTGAGCCTCAGTTTGGTGTAGGGCCTTCCTGCCCCGAGGCCCAGCGTGTTTCCCCTGCCTCCCAACTGCCTCTGTCACCTTTGTTGTTATCAGGATGTCCGTAATTTATCTGCTCATCTGCCAAAACTTAAATTTGCTTCCCGAGTTGAAAAATCTGTTTACAATAAAAACTGAGGGATGGATTGTGGGAGTACCAGCCCAGAGACAGGGACTGCTGGGGGCTTGGTCCCGGGGATACCTAAATATGTAAATGCAGTGTCAAGATGGGAGGGGGGCAGGGGGCAGGGGCCAGGCCAAGGCCCAGGCCTCGGTGGGGGAAGGAGTAGGTCGCCATCGTGGGCAGTGGAGATCCTGGCCAACCAGGCCTTTCACCCACAGCTTTGCCCTGACCCTCCTGAGCCTACTTCCTGCGTGTGTCAAACTGACCCTTCAGCCCAGTCTGAGGCGCTTCCGATACAGCCTGGTAAGTCCGCTCTCCGGGCCCAGAGGTCAGCCTCGTCCTCCTGTAAGGAGGCTCTTGGGGGTCTCTGTGGGGGTCGTGCGGGAACAGCCTTTCTCCTGAAAGGGAGTGTATTTTGTGCAAACAGCGCAGCCTAGTGGGGCTGGGTGGGAACTGCAGCCTCGGCTGTGTGGTGCAGGACAGCTCCTGGCTGCTTGTAACCTCCTGCGCCCTTCCTCCGGGGCTCGGCTTTGTGAGGGTCCGTTTGGGGAGTGACAGCTGCGGAGGGGTGTGCGCTTCAGGAATGGCGGGAAGGGTTTGCCAAGTTCCCGCGATAATTCTGTTGTCTGGAACGGGCATTAGATGTAGGGATGGAGAGTGACCAGGGGAGCAGAATTCCGGCTTTGGACAGCAGCATATTGGCCAAGGCCGGGTTAGAAAGCAGGAGTCCCGGGAGTAGGGGAGACGGCGGGGCCCCATTAGGCCTCTCCTGTCATTTTTAGTCCCACTCTTCGTGACCTGGGACACGGGGGGGGGGGGGGTGTTCTTGGCAAAGATGTCGGAGCGGTTTGCCGTCCTCCAGCTGAGGAAACTGAGGCAGCTGAGGTTAAGTGACGGGGCCAGGCTCACAGCTGGGAAGTGACTGAGGCAGGATTTGAACTCGGGTCCTCCTGTGTAAGTCAAACCCAGGCCTGGTGCTTTGTGTGCTGTGGCGCCCCCTAGCAGCCACTGAGGGTCTTAGAGGCCCTTAGCTCAGCTGCTCCCCCCCAACCCTTAAAGAGCTTCTGTTCCCAGTCCTAATTGAGACTGTCCAAGTGTTGTGGTCACCGTCTTCCCCTTCCCCCTCCTCAGGAGGCGCCCGCTGCTTCCCAGATTTCCCAGCGGTCGTTCCATCCTTTCACTTATGGGGTGTTTTCCTTTATTCCGCCCCTGTTGATGTGTTTCCCAAGCATTCTGATGTTCTTACTGCCAACTTGTTTCACGCTAATGTTCTCTAGAATCACTGACATTTATTATTTAGAAGTGGAACTTTATCCACTAGTTTGAGTCCATGTGATCCAGTTTTTAAGTGTCTCCGTGGGGGACTCCCAGCACCCATTTGTTTTCTTAAACTTGAAAAACCAAATTATGAACTTAACCATCTTACTCAGTTTATAAAGAAAGTAGATGTGAGGGATTGCAGCTAATGGTGACCGTATTACTCACCCATACTAAATTTTGCCATCTCCACCCTGAAGGGGAGGCTTTTGTGCTATTGTTTCTCTCCAAGATCTCAGAGGCTTTGCTTCTTACGAATGAGTGCATCGTGAGTAGTTCTGTGTCTCTTCTTTATAATAATGTTGCCTCTAAGTGTTTAGTGCAAATGCCGGAATTGATCTCAGTGAGTTTTATTCAGATCAGATCACGCATATCTTATCAAAGGAATCACTCTTAAATTACCATGTCGATTTTCTACATATTGACTTTATGTCCCATTTTCCTTTTTTTCTTCCCATAAAGGTTGCCTGCGCTTTGTCATTCTTCCTGTTCTCCTTCCAAGTACATGAGAAATCCATCCTTTTGGTCTCTTTGTAAGTAAAATCTTGTAACATAACAAAAGCCATACTTTATAGATGGAAATGTATCCCATAATTTGCACATTAGCATGCCTGGGAAGTACAGTAAGTAAGACAGACAAGTGCGCTTGAGTCCCCCAGATGCGGCCTACTGGTGTTTGATAAACTTTGAAGAACGGAGTGAACAATGAGCAAGGTTGATTAACCTCTAATGGCTGATAAGGTTCTAGATTGGAAGCCGGAGAAGTCCAGGGGTACCGTGTCTGACTTCCTTTTACCCCTCCCTTCCCGGATTTCTCTCTTTTGGGCACCGAATGCCCAGCCGGCTTCAGAGGGGGCACTGCCAGTCTCTGAGTGACTGGTGTCTCCTATTCTTCCTTGGAAGTGACCTCGGTCTGAGTGTTTCCAGAACAGGGAAGCCAGAAGTGCTGAAATCCAGCTGACTGGGGAGGGTAAAAGAAGGAATAATAGCGGATGTTTGAGTTTAAAATCCAGCTGTTTCCTTTCTCCCTTCCATGCTCATGTGGACATTTATCCTGGTGGGCCCAGTTCAGACCGGCTCACAAGACAGTGGGTAGCAAATCGGCAAGCTACCAGTTGGGGCCTGGCATGCCGTTGGCTGCTTGTCTAAACCCGGGGAGGCGATGGAGAAGTGCCAGAAAAGCACCTCAAAGCTGCAATCACGAGAAAGTCCTTCCTGCTTAGGCTTCCTTGCCAGTGGCAGCACAGGCAAACTCCCATACCAGATGAGGAGCCATCTTTGATGACTTACCGGGGAATAGAGAAAGGGTCCAGATGAAGGGAAAATACAGACATGGCTTGTCCTGGCATTGTCTGGGGGAAGCCCTAAATCCCTGGGGGCACATGACAGGCTCATCACCCTTGGATCCTTGGGGGCCACATGACAAGTTCATCACCTCTTCTCATGAGGGGCCTGAGCACAGTCCCAAGTCTGTGGAGTCTCTGTTGTAGCCTTCCTGGGCTTAGCTGTCTCTCTAAAAGGTGCCTTCCATGAGCAGGAGGGAGGGGTGCTTAGAAGATATTTTCTGGGTAATGAAAAACTGCCTTCAGCACTAGCAGAAGCCCAGGCAGCTTATGGGGAGCCGGAGTCTCCCCCATTGGAGAAAAGGAGCTGTGTAGCGCATTAGCTCATGTGCAGTGTTCTGTGTCTCAGGTTAGTGAGAACAAATCAGGGAGGTGGAATCTTGTGATGTTCAGGCTTAAAAGCAAAAGTCGGAAATGCAGTTCTGTTTAGTCAGTACGTTAAAATATTTTTCTTTCTCATTTTAGACCTGTCTGCTTAATTCTAAATGAAGTTCCCCTTATGTCCACATGGTTTTTGATCGTCTCGACTTTCAGGTGAGTCAGACCTTTGTGTGAATAAATGAAACCTTTGGCTTTGGGGCGTTCATCCCTGTTCTACTTCCCTGAGGCTCACCTCCCGGGCCTGGGCCTGGCTTTTCCTTCCCAGCATGCTTCCTCTTCTCCTGAAAGATCAGCTGGTGCTGGCCTCTGTTGTGACCACGCTGGGGTTCTCCATAGCTTGTCTGGCTTCCTTTTCGATATTTGAAAATGTCTCTGAAGAAGAACTGCAGTTAAAGGCTTTTTCCATGTATGTTCGGCGGCACGTTCCTGGTTTCAAGATTCCTGTTAAGATGCTACAAACGTGGGTAAGTCGCTTGGTTACTAGGATTGTCACATTGCCCGTGTCTCTCTGTAGAGGCAGCAAGCCTCTCCTGATCATTACAAGGTATCCCATGGCCCCAGGTGCACCCCTGCCCAAGGATGGAGGCTTGGGCGTCAAGAAAAAACTGAGCTGCCTAATGGTGTGGCTTTGCGTCTGCCCTGAGAGCCACCAGGAGCATTACCGAGGGTCTCTGGGTGCTGAGCATGTTGGGAAAGCCTCCTGGGAGCTGGTCATAATATTGAAAGTGGTTTTCCTCTGGGTCGTTGATGGAGAATCGAGGAAAGCAGGAGCCAAGGGAAGGCGTGTGAAGCTTTTGGCTCCATGAATAAGCCACTTGTTCGATGCATTTTACATATTTCCTTATTACAGACTGGAGCTTTTCAAAATGAGAGCATTGTTTGCATAATATAAGAAACCCCGGCATCGCCCTAAATCATCTGACTATTGCAGACAAGACCATGTCCTCAGAGGCTTTCCTCCGCAGAGTTTGAAGAATATTTTTTCTAGCCCAGAATTTTGTTTTTTCTTTCATTCTCCCCCTGTTCCCAAGGGTCGTTCATTGGACAGTTCTCTTTTGAGCACCCACTGCTTTAAGGGCCTGGTGCAGGGTGAGGGAGGGTCGCAGACCTGCCCTCAGTTTTACCATATCATGTGTCAAGAGCCGCGATAACCGTGCACCTTGAAACAACCCTAAGTTCTGGAAAAGCAGAGTTCTGCTCGCCTCACCACAGCCTTGAGAGGAAGGTAGCGCAAAGGTGGTGATCCCCACTTTATAATTGGACTGACCTCTGGCCCTGGGCAGAGCCAGAACTCATGAGTCCATTCCACTGCCCCTTGGAGCCTTCCCAGCAAATGAAAAAGGTCACTTGGTGCACACTTTCCCTCAAAAGGACAGATTCATCTTGAGCCATGTGGTTTGGGGAAACTCCCTGAGCAGCCCAAGAAGGCTGAGCGCTCGGGCTCTGGGGACTCTTCCTCTTGTAAGTAGGTTTTTTGGGGGCCCTTATTGAACATTCTCCATGTCTGACCTGATATTTATTGCTAAAGGGTTGAAACCCGCTAGCTAGCGGAGAGGGGAGCAGCTGGTGGTTCAGCCCAGCATTCTGATTATTGAGGTGATGCTTCTCAGAGCAGATGCCCCGCCAAGTGGTAACTGCTACCTATGATCTGAAGGCACTGACCGAGTGCCCCCCAGGAAGAAACTCTTTTGGCCTCAGAAGAGGCTGCGCAGTCTTGCCTCGGGCATTCTGGAAGGCAGCTCGTTTTGGGGGGCTGGGTCTGTGCCCCCCTCACTCTCCCTTCCCTTCCTTGGGGTCCTCACCGCATATGCTCACACAGGCCGGATTTCTTGCCTATGTTCCCCACAGCAGCAGGCTGCGGGAAGGTCCAGATACTTCTATTTGTGAATCGGTAACAAGCGTTCTAACTGCTGCCCAGCCTGGACATGGGGACATTGGATGGCCTCTCTATCATGTCCCAGCCAGCCTGGAAACTCGCCGGGGGATTGGGGGAAGGACACGAGCCAGGAAACCTGGATTGGATCCACCTTGTGTCACTCCTAGCAGAGGCCTATGGCCGTTGCTGCCCCGTCTGTCCCACAGGCCCCTCTCCTCAGACCTTTTCTTCTCGTTGCAGTTTGTGGTCTCCGTGGCGACAATGAGCCTGCTGAGCCTCGGGAGCATCACCATGGAGCCCCCCCGCCGGCTGCCGGACCTCTTCCCCGTGCTGGTGTGTCTCTTGTCCTGCTTGCACTTTCTCTTTTTCTTGATCTACTTTAATGTTCTAATTTTATGGGATCACAGAAATGGAAAAAATCAGAAGAAAGTGAACTAGCTGCCCTCAAATGCAGCAGAGCCAGATAACCTTTTAAATGTGACTGTGGCTGAACTTGAATTAACTGGACTATCCAAAAGGGAGAATCAAAACTAGGGACCATGGGTGGAGAGACAGGGAGCCACGTCCACCACTGCCTTCAGCCGAGTGACCCGACTCCTCTTGCACTCCCAGGCACAACCAGCTCCTTACCCTAATGAAATCACAGGCTTGGGTCCAAGTCCCCCCACAGAGGGACCAGAGTGCCACTGAGCTTCTGTTTTCTTAGTTATGCCTTGGCCGGGGAAGGGAGGATCTCCTAACGTTGATCCTGGGAAAGGGGAAGGCGAGCTTCCTGATGACTCCTGAATTGCTGTGCTCTTGGCGTGGTCACCTAGGGCCTGGAGCTTGATGGGATAACGTGTGACCTTCTTTCCAAGAGGACACTCTTTGAGATACCGAAATTCAGATAAAGACTTGCTTGAGTTGTGGCTATCCCAAAAGAGCATGTGCTAACTTTTCTACAAATTTAATTGGTTTCATCAAGCTTTTAAATAATCTGGGAAAATCAGGCATTGGGGGATTTTTTACAAATTAGACAAGAGAAAGTTGTTTGAAGTTTGTCAGGTCTTCAGTCAGTCTCATTTGGACATAGGTGTAATGGGCCCACAGTTATTTTTACAAGGCTGCAAGACTTTTAGAATGCTCATTTATACAACTAGAAATTCGTTTTTCCCAAGTCAAAGGGGTACCTAAGTGCAGGCTCCCTTACTTGAATTCCTCATGGTTCTGTCTCTTTTCATTGGTTTCTCCCCCTTCTGGGGTCATCCACGGTATTTCAGGCTCTGGATCTTCTTGTCATGTGACCAACAAAGACTGCCAAGGCTACTCAGTATCATACTTCATGTTAACATGACCCCTTAATAAGGGAGAATGAGTCTCTACTTGCCAAAGCCCATTCCTACCAAGGAATCCCAGTATGAATGTGCTATCTTTTCCTCATCTTAACCTCTGCCATAATTTCCTGTTGGATTTTGTTTAAAAAAATAAATAAATAAAATAAAGCAAATCATGTCATTTCTAGATCACCAAGAATTAATTTTTTAAAAATATGTTGGTACAGAGCTTCCCGGTCACCCCTGATAGCACTTTCAAGGGTGGCTCTGGAGAATGGCCAGCTGAGAGCGGCGTGCGTGTGGGAAGCGTGTGTGGGCAAGTCAGAAATCTTGCAGTGTTTCTTTCTCAGAGCAAGCACACACAAAGACTCACAGGGCGAGTCAGCACAGCAAGCAGCCTTGAATCCTTGCCGCATCAGCAGGATCCCCGTTCCCCTTCCATGGTCGCTATCCGTAATCACCGGGCCTGCATGTCAACAGCGGGGCTGGTGGGGAGAGCCTTCCAGCCATGGCTTCAGCACCACGTTTGCATTTAATACTGAGAGGGATTGGCACAAGATCCACAAGACCATCAGTGTTTTAAGAAATTTCAAGTTTTATTTGTAAAGGCTTTCATATAAATTGGATAGAAAAATAAACATTTCCATTATTGAAATGGAAAATAATTCCATTACTAAAATGAAAAATAGTTCCATTATTAGCTAAATGAGTAAATAAAAAGGCAGACACCTCTCAGAAAGTTTTCGCATGTCTCTCATGAATTTTTTAACTTGTCTAGAATAATTAACATAGGTTTTTACCTTTGAAAAGTGAAAAATTGATGCAATGATCTGAATAATTCAAGTTGAAAGCAGTTTTCCCTTAACTCTGGATATTTCAGGTCCAGGTAATTGAAAGCAGTTTGATTCTCACGTATGAGCCGTTTGCAAGCTTTGCATCAGGCACCGTGTGAGGTACAAGAGGGATGTGGAGACAAAGGCTGCCAGCGGGTGCAAGCTTGATAACTCGGAATACTGAAATTTCTTCTTTTAAGTGGTTTCTGTGGAATGGATGCAAGGCATGTTTACCTTGAATCCCATCTGAAAGACTTGATTGGGGTTCTGCGCCACAGGAGGGTCAGAAAATGGAAACTCTGATACAGTCCCACAGGATGGATCAGAGTTCCTAAGGAATTACTAGTGCGGAGATTTGCACCATTTCGTTCCTTGGCGTAAAGGGTAGTAAATGAGTGTTTGCTCCGACGTCTGATGGTTCCCCTCTGGGGCATCAGATTGCCGTCATCTTCATCCCAGTAAAGTTGGTTGTGGGCTTATAACGAGGGTGGGGGGGGGGATACCTATGTGTCAGTTACAGGTACAGATGTAAGCCATAGTCCTTTGAGGTAATGGGGAAGAGCTCAATGGCTCGCTCTGTCCAAGTGACAGCCACAAGCCAGGAGTGGGCTGTGCAGGCCCTGCTTGAGGGGCGGTGGTGGGAGACGGAGCCGGGCGCCTTGGTGATGACTGAGCACAATGGCTTCCAACGGCTTCGAGTCTGTCTCGGTTTCTCTGAGAGTCGCTGAGAGACCAGGGCCACGTGCTTCTTGCCATATGAAAACATTATGTTTTGTGTGGGGATATTTTTGTTTTTGCCCTTCATGTGGCCTCCAGGGGTGATAAAGTGAGAGCCACCCGATCCACGCTGGGCCCGACTGGGGAATGGAGCTTGGCCTCCCAGCTGCTCTGAAGCCAAGGCTCAGGATGCCACAAGGTCACCTGGACAGCGAGCACATGCAATAGCTTGAAGCAAGGTAACTTAACCCCTTGTTTCCTGTTGCAGGCAGGCCGCCTTGCGTGTGGGGCCTGAGAGACCAAAGCTGGTCTTGATGCAGAAACTTCACTCGAGGCTGTGCCAGTTTAATGTTTTATGGCAGTCTTCTTAACATTTGGGAAACTACCTAAAATCTAGAGAAAAGTCATTTGGCGCTAGAACAGGTCCTTGAATGTTCACTTGTCTTCTGTAGGGCTGGGGGCCCCAGCTTTTTGCACTTGGCTCCTTTGTGACTAGTCTTTCCACTCCCCCCTTTATACACTGCTTCCCTATGAGAATATAAGCTTCCTGAGGGTAGGGATGACCTCAGTTGCTTATATTTGTGTCCCTAGTGGACTAGTTGTCCTTTTTAAAATACAACATGCTTTTGTCAAACAATTCTAGAGCAGTCAGGCTCAAGGAGAATCCTAGAATCCAACGAAGACAGTCCTTGCCCTGAAAGTTCAGTCTTAGGATCCCAGCTGTGATCAATAATATTCCAGCCTTGAGACTCAAAGCTGTGTGACGGCTTGCACCCCCAACCCCAAATCATCCTCAGCCAAGACCACAGCTTACGACAGTCTTGTGTGAGGGACTCAAGGTCCTTCCCGAGTCCCTTCTGTAATGTTCTTCTCTAGTATATAATGTTCTTTGGGAGCAGGTTTCTTGGGGGGCTTCTGGAGGCAGTTTCAATTCAGTGTAATAATCACCTCAAATGCAGCCAGGAGTTAAAGTCCAAATCTTTTATTTTCTCTTTCCTTCCCTTGGGGCTGGGCTAGCTTTTCTGTAGGCCTTCCAGATCTTGATTTCATTGTTTTCTACAGGACAGCCTACCATCACTTCTCTGTCTTCCTCAGTTCTGCCCAACTGAATCCTGGCTTCTCAATCTCCCAGAGTCCCCTTTGGCTCTGAGAGCTTCTTGCTTATATGCTCTACACTGAGTACACACCAATCATTTCATCACTAGGAAACCATTATTTGTTGTAGGATTAAATCGACGCTAAACTAGATTTAACCATTGTCTCCTCAATTCCACTCAGTACCTTGTTTCAAGTTCGGGCCCATAACTTCTCCTTGTAGGGTCAGATCCATCATACTGAATCATGCTAAATTAGATAATTATCAATTCCACTGTCTTAGTACCTTGTAAGAATCTTAACACCTTCGGTTCACTCATGTCCAGGAGGGTAAACAAAGGCTAGACTGAGCTTTGATCAGGACAGAGCGGGAAACCTTGTTCTGGAAACCACTGTGGTGCAGTCCGAGATTACTCTGGTTTGAGATTTTGTTTTGTGGTGGTCACAGATTATTGCTGCTTCATACTGAGCTTGCAGTCCACTGAAACTCTTGAGATCTTTAAAAGTGTGTATATACATTCTATGTGTTTTATAGATTTCAATAATATAATAGTGAATCACTCAGCACAGTGCTTGGCACACAGTAGGAACCATACTCATTCCCTTACTCACATACACATAGAAAAATTTAAGAAAGACAGAAAGCATGATTGACCAGCAATTCCTGATAATAACATATGGGTTAAGTTAAAAAAAAAAAAAAAAAAAGATGGCTTTTGATACATTAAACAGGAAAGTTGGTGATCCCCGCTGGCCCTGTCCCCCTCAAAAACAAACATGAGTTTGATATCATCTGTTTATTAATCTAGAAATCAGATTTAATTTGTGATAGTCACTTAGTTCTCTAAAACTGGAAAATTCCACCAAGTAGACCATTATGTGTTTTATTAAACCTCCATATAAGGAAACTCCACTTAGTATAAAAAATTGTGCTACAGAATAATAAATCAGGATCCCCTTACATACAAGCTTTCATAAAAGAGTCATGAAGAAATGTATTATTTACATTGAGATTATCTGCTGGTGTGTGTAGTAAAGTTTAAATTAGATGCAAGAAATTTTATCTCGAAGTGCACCTGCCTGGTTCCGTGAGCCATCCTCAACTGGTATTTGCTAGGCAGATTGGTTTACAAACATTTCTTCTGTCCCTTTAAGTAAAACAGATGTCGAATTTGGTGTTCATACTGAATGCATTTCTTCCTAATGCCTGTGGGATATAAAAGATGATTAAGTCATCAGACGCTGGGCACTAAATTAACATATGCATACCACACTTGAGCTAAGAAATGATGGAGCAGCCATTTCCAGATATTAAAAATAGCGTTTACAAGCCGGCAGGAGTACTTCAAAGATGGCTTTGGCAACCCGACATTTTTCTCATACCTCGGAAAATTCAATTCTGGCCAGATCCTCACTTATATTTTGCTTATATTTATTTGTATTTTTTGTTTGTTTGTTTGCTTGCTTATATTTGAGTCAGCTCAAAGATTTGGGAATGCAATCACAAAATACTTTTGCTTAATTAGGATGGTCAATGTTTTTCTTACGATTGGCCCTCTTCACCTTATGCTGATGGGAAAAAAAGCCTGAACAAACATGGATCTTGAAGCGAAAGCCTGTCTCAATCCCCGAGTCCCCGACTAAGAACACCAACCCCATGAGTCCCCTAAGTGGAAGCAAGGAGACTCCAGCAGATGTATTAGCTGAGGCTGTGTGGTCACTCCAGTTTTTCCAAGTCACTGTGTGTCCCACCAGGAGTTCTGCTGGGCAGAGGGCTTTTTGGGGACGCAGCACTAAAGTGCACAGCACCCAGAGAGCCTGCAACTCAAGACGACCTTGAACAAAGGCGATGATGGAATGTGGTCAAAGGAGGATAAACTGTTCTCCAAAAGATGACAAACTATTAACTTTCTGAAAGACTGGTCCAGATTACCGGTGAGAGAAACACAAATCAAAACAAGACTGAAGTGCATGTGAAACGATCAAGGACAAAAAGAGATGGGAAAGAGCATTCTGAAATTATGTTAATGAATAGAGATGCTGCCGCTAAGGCAAACATCTAGGGGAGATCAAAGACAGAAAAAAAGGGTCCATATTCACCAAATATACTCATTACAGCACCTTTTATGGTTGCAAAAATTGGAAACAAAGGTAGGGATCCACTGACCGAGGAACAGCTAAACAAGCCAGATTACAGGAAGGTCACAGCTTAAGGAACCAGCATAATTGTGGCATCAAGATTGGTGAGTACAAGCAATTCAGAGAAACCCAGAGAGAGATCCCTAAAGTAATGCAGAGAGAAGCCAGTCAGCCGGCATCCATTAAGCCACTGTATTAGTGCCAGGTAAGTGTTGCGCACTGTCGGGGATCAGAGTCCATGGAGGGAGAGGTGGGTGTGAGGAGGCCGGAACAAGGAACAGGCCAGGTTATGGAGGGCCCTAAGGCCAAATACAGGAATTTATATTTGATGATGGAAGTAACTGAAAGGAGCAAAACCAGGAGAGCATAGGGAGCTAAAGGGAAGTAGGAGGAACAACAATTATGGTGACCAAGATTGGCCCAAAAGAGTGGAGAACATGGTGTTCTTTCCTTCCTGTCTTGACTTTGCAGCACTTCTTCAAGTTCTCAAAAAATCAAACAAAATCAACAGGACGGGGCCACAAAAGGAGTCTCCTTGTCAGCTCCCTCTTTGAGAACTAGTCACATGATCTGGAGGAGTTGGGAGGACCCTGAGCGTGAGGGCAGAAGTGTCAGCACAGTCCCGGCCCCTCAGCTGCCCACTCCAAAGAGGAAAGGGGAAGATGGCAAGAAGCTCGACAATGAGAATGGTCCCGCCATTTTGGCTTCCTGTGTTGTGTCAGCAGGTTTGGTGAGAGGTGCATGGGAAGACTTCCCTTCACTCCGACCTTTCTTTGGGGCTCATTCATTCAGTCCATGTGGACCATCCAGTGAAAGTTCGGGGAGATGCGATCTGCTGACCTGCAGGCACTCTTCCCTCAAACACGACTTCAATGTTTGCCTCGGTCTTTCCCCTCCTTCCCTCATGCAAGGAGACGACTTCCCCATGCGCACCTATTCTCCTGTGCACCCTGACCTCCATTCCCACTCCTCCCAACACACACACGAGGGTCCTGATGTGGGCAGCACTCACCAACGCTCCCTTTCCACCTTCCCTTAGCTGATCACACCCTGTCATCCTCTTGTCCTTCCCCGCTCTCATTGTGACCTCCAATCCCTCGACCCCTTAGTTCTCTCTCTGGTTATCACTCACTAGCCCCACTCTCGCTTTCCCCATCTTTTATTCTTGATGAACCAGCTCTAGTATAGAGTGTTGTCATTTCTTGGGTCCCTTATCCCCTTATGGCTGAACCTTGTCTGCCTAAGCTTCTGCCTTGGATCACCATCATGATTTTGAAAATCATGAAACTGGATTAGATCCACAATAAATTTCTTACAGAACCTCAAATGGGCCCTCATTATCTCAAGGCAGTCTTTTGACACTACTTCCCTAATCAACTTTCCCACTCAAACCAGGTTTTCCAGATCTTTTTATCCCCAGAGTTGTCTCTCTCCTTCCACCCTCTCAGCTGAGAACCTTGTTCCCCATTTCACTGAAAAGGTGCCGGCTGTTCATCAAGAGCTTTCTCCTTCCTGCCTGCCTGTCACCCAGTTGCTACAATTTCCTCCTTCACTTCTGTCTCGGATGAAGAGACGAGCCTCTCTTGGCAAAGCTAAGCCTGCTACGTGCATGTGATCCCACTCCACGCCATCTCTTCCAGCAGACTGTTACCCACCCTTTCAATTATCTTCAATTTCTCCCTGCTCACTAGCCATTCCCGTCTCTAACAAAACCCATCATTTGCTCCTTCCATCTCTGCTAATGCTCCTCTCTTTGGTGCCTGAACTCTAGGAAGGTTGTCTACAATATGAATCTCCACTTCCTTTCCCTTCACTTAATGCTCCACACTTTGGCTTCTTAGCTCATTATTCTTTCCCCAAAATTGTTACCATGGTCGCCAGTGGTCTTTTCTCCATCTCCATTCTCCTTGACCTCCCTGCTGCCTTTGACGCTGTCAATCACTGTCCGGATAGCGCTCTTCTCGCAGTTTTTGGGTCCACCTATCCTGGGCCTCCCCCTTCTTGGTCTCCTTGGCTGGACCTTCTTCCTGGGCCCTCCTGTCTTTTCCTCCTGTCCTTTCCATTTCCCATCTCTATGTTGCTAGTTCTCTAATCTCTCTATCCAGCTCTAAGCTCTCCCCTGTCTCCAGCTGCCAGTTAGACATCGTGAAGTGGATATCCTGTAGACATCCTAACGAAACTTATCTTTCCTTCTAAACCCTCTGCTCTTGGCTAACTTCCATGCTACTGACAAGGCTCAAACTTGAAATAAAATCACATGTGCTTCAAGTTCCACTTACGATCCCACCTTGTACACACTGTTTCTCCCCATCTCTCTTGATGCTAGCATGGGCAACATCTGTGGCCAGAGTGTGGTCCCCCCTCCCCCGTTAGATTGCGAGTTCTGTTTGCCTTTTTTTGCATCCCCTGTGCTTAGCACACTGGCTGACATATAGTAAGTATGAAAAAACGCTTCTTGTTTCTGGCAGTGGGTCCAACAGGCTTTCATTTGGGTCTGATAACCTGAAGTCATTTCGGGCAAACCTCCAGTTTGCCCAGTTCCATCAACAGGTCATCTAGACTCAGCTGCAGACTTCAGCAGAACCCTGATAAAGATGGGGGGAAGCATGGGTTGACAGCAGTTGGATGAAAAGGATTTGGGGCATGAGCAGATCATGATCTGGAGATACGTCAGAAAGTTAACGCCATCTTGGGCCGCATCCCACAAGTGACGGGGTCACAGAGATCATGGTTCCAAGCAGGCTTCCTCATCTTGGAGCAAAGCGTTCCAATCTAGGTGCCCCATTTTAGAGTGTAAACTGAAAACAGTGAGTGAGCGTAGGACGGCAATGGAGCCTGGGACCTGTCACACAGGAGACGTTCAGCCCACAGAAGAGAAGCCTGAGGTGGGGAAGAGAGAGCGGGCCCCCAGGACCTGAAGGGCAGTCAGGCAGAAGAGGGACCAGACAAGTCAGAGGCCACATGGCACAGAGAATTAGCCACGGGTAAAGATCCTGATTTCTTAGTGTTAGGAAAAGGGGTTGCCTCCAGGAACACTCCCGGTGAGGATGGCCATCAGTTCAGTGCTTGATTCTGGGACACTTGGAACAGAACTGGTGAGAAAGACTCCATGGAACCCTCACAACCCACTAAGACAAAGAACCAGCATGGCATAAGGCAAAGAACCTGGCTTCGGGAAGACACAGGTTCAGGTCCTGTCCCTGACTGTCCAGCCTGGTTGGGCAGCTCCCCCCCCCCCCAAGGCCCCTCTGGCAGAGAATGACCTGAACCTGCCCTGGTGAGGGTCACTTCCTTCCTAAAGGCTGTTTCTCCCACCAGAAGTCCCTGTCCCCACAGGAAAACAATCCTCCCTGAAGACAAGGTGGTGACAGAGTCCAGCCCTCTCAGGCCAGACCAAGGAGCAGGCGCCCCCCCATCCCCCCAGCCACTACTGCCATGGGCCTGACTGAGTATGGCGCTTGGCTGGCCACCATGGTTATCTGACCCTGACTAAACTTTTTCTTTTCTCCCCTAGAGGGTCTGTGTAGTCAGGGCTTGGTTAAGTGCCCCTGATGGGGAGTGACTGAATTTGGGCCCAGCAGAACAGACGTTCCTCTACATCAACGGTTTTTAGTCTGGCATCCATGAACTTTTTTTTTTTTTTTTTAAGCATTTTGATATCTATTCCAATGTAACTGTTTTCATTTGTAATTCTATGGATTGTATTTTATTCATTTAAAGACAGTATTTTGAGGAAGGGTCCATATATATCACTAAGCTTCCAGAAGGGTCTGGGACACAAGAAAAGGGATGAGAACCCCAGCTAAACATGAAAGTCATAGAAATTACTTTCTAAGAACGTTTCCATTTCCTGTAATTTGCTTTACAAACATTTTAAGTGACATTTGTCTTTCTACTGAGGGACAGATATTTCCACACCGCATTAACAAACATTGCTGAATCCTGCCTCAAGCCTGGATTGGAAGTCAGACAGATCTGTAGTAGGCAGAACTGAAACTTGGCCCTCACATCTACTGCCGATGTATTATATAGGCTTTATGGCCTTTAGGTAAAAATAAAGCACCAATCAGAACCCAGCTTCAAAGAAGTTATTCATTAGTCAAAAAAAAAATTAATTATAGACTGAAGCCAAGTGAATAGCTTTTGGGAGCTGAGCTTCGATAAACTCCTTTGCTTAATCTCCTTGCTGTTTCTTATAGGACATTACAATGTAACCTTAGACCCATTTCTGCCAGCCTGATTTGACTGAGAGCTCACACCCAACAAGTAACCTGGCAATTCAGGGCTAGCAGCTCACAACTCAGATTTTTGTTACAATTCCAGTATCCCTTTATAATTATTCATGAGAAAATTGCCATCTCTGAAACTGGTGGTGTTTCTCAAGGATATTCTTTCTCTCTCTGCTTGAGACTTGTTCCTACCATAATTTCTTACACAGACCTCAACAGAATAGCATTAGCTCAATTAAAAGACAATACCTGTATTTTCTGATAAAATAAAAATAATATAAACAATTTTCCCACTTAAACCAAAGACAAGAAAAATTTTCAGAATTCAGCCAAAAAAGCAAAATGTTACCTCAGTTAATAATGGACTTGAGGAATTCATAGCTGTTGAGATGACCAAAATCTGTGGGGAGAAAGAATTTTAAGTGATTTAAAAATGAGAAGTAAATATTTCCAATTAAATCAAATGACAATTAAAATAAAGAACCTACAGCACTAAGTTTGCTAAAGGTATCTGATAAATGTGAACTCCAAAGTAGTAGTAATGATAGGATACAGCTTCTAGGGGAAATATAGCAGTAATCCCGAGGTTCTCTGACCTTATTGAAGTCTATTGTTCTAACAATCTATCAATAATCCTAAAATTTCCTGGCCTTAGGAATCTAATAATACAATTATGTATTTCTTTCCCTAGACTTTAGGGAAGATATAGCAGTAATCCTGAGGTCCCCTGACCTTAAAGTGCTCTTGTTCTAATAATCTGTCTGGCAATGATCCTAAAATTTCCTAGCCTTAGGATAGTCCTGTTAATATTGCTGACTGTCAGATAATCTGTAGGTCATTGATAACCAAGTTCCTGAGACAATAGTGAATAGACCACTCCACAAACCTACCTGTAAGCCATAAAATTAGCATATCAGTGACTCAAAGAATCAGATTTCTCGGTCTTTTCCTTTAAATTTATCTTCTTGCTAAATCCTTTTGGAACTTGTCTGCTTCCATTGGTATTACAATCACAATAAACTTTGTTCCTTGCTTAGAAGATGGGTTCAAGCCTGCAAATTCTCTTGGAACATTTTGCAACATCAATCTGTGACCCCAACCTTTTGGTTTGCCCTTCTGAACCCCAACATTATGGCAATTAATAAGCTTTTATTAAGTGCCTCCTAAGTTCCACACACTTTGGTAAGTGTTGGGGATACAAGGAAGGCTCAAACCATCTCTGCCTTAAAGAGGAGCTGAAGTGGGTTGTTTACATTTTAGCCTGCAAGCTAAAATGCTACTTAAGGCAGCTTCTGTTCCATAAATGATATTCCACAGTCACTTTAAAATATGACAAAAATCAGTGTTTGGTTGCACTTTCACCTTTTGGGAGGTTAAGATTTTAATTCACACTTAAAATGAGAAAAGATGCCTTTTTAAGTAATGGTATGAAACAACTTTGGACTGATTTAGCATCATAGAGGAAGATCTTAGTTCAATGATTTAATAAATCTTGTCTCAGCTTACTTACTAATTGAACCATGGCAGGAATAACTGATCGGTATGGCTAAGCCTGCCTAAACAGAGTTTTGTAATGGGAACTGATAGCTAAACAAATGCAGCTTTGCATAGCCACAACAAAGTTGTTTAGAAATTTTAATGTTGGTGAAGGCAAATGATGCCTTTGGAAAGCTAGGCTTAACAATGCCAAAAATACAGCCATTCTCTGTTGTGTCTCTACTTTTTACTGTTATCATAGTTGAATTTAATCTAAAAGTGATGGATGTGAAAATTCTGATTTTCCTTTGGGATGTTTTCCCTCCTCCTTCCTCCCCTGCTGCCTTATGATTTGAATAAAACCAAAAATTTTCCCTCAATGTGAGGCCAGAAATCAATCTAGTGGATTCTCCATTTCTCTCCCTACTATTAATTACTATGCAAGCCACCAGTTTAATTATGTTCCTTTCACAGATATATAAACCACCTATTCCAAAAACTTGTCTAACCTTTTAAAGTTTTTTTTGGGGGGGAGGGGGGAGAACAGAAGGTGGGGACAGAGAGAGGGCAAGTTCTAGTACTCTATAACATTTACAGAGCTAAAACAGGAAAAAAAATGTTCACCTGTCGAGTGATATAAAACCAATCTTCTCCTAAATGTAGCAGAATAATTTTCTCCACCTCAAGCACAGTTAAAGCCTTTGGTCTATTCATTACTGTCTTTTTATAGTATTTTTATTTAATAAAACCTATTAAGACTACCATACAAATCTCTTTACTTATGCTTTTATCTTTTAACTGATCAATTTTTATATTGCTGACATCCCTTCCTGCCCGTCTGCTCATTTAAACATTCATAGTATGTGAGATATGTCTCTGGAGAAAATGTCGGTAAAATTTGTTAGAGCTGGCAAATGTGTGTGAGTCAGTGATAGCACATGACGAAATGCTTCTCCCAGAATCAAATTTGTTTCTGTAGTAAGCAGAACTGTTTAAATGTTATTTATTTTTATGTTTCAAAGAAAATATATTGTGAAGTGCTGCATTGATTTAATACGCAACAATGTCTGTGTACACGCTGGAGAAGGAGAATTTATGAAACCTTTGCACAAGTCCTTTAATTGAATTTTCCAAATCTCTCACCACACACAAATAATCAATACCTTCTGCAGAGAAAACCAGTCAGAATTATTACAGTCTTTCTTTTCCATTTCGTTGTCATCAGCACATACAGAGCACCTGGATATCTGCAATGTCTGCGGAGTACTTTGTTTAGGCCTCTCCTGCACGTAATTGTTGCTAAGTGATTCTAATCCAATGCTACTTCTAAAAATTATTTACTCATTATTTAAATGATCAAATGACGTTCCTTTTAGAGCAATTATTGACCAGAAATTATTGAGGAGCGCCTGAATATTAATGTAAATTTAAATATTTCATTAAAACCCTGGGCAAGTGGAAAGTAGTCATTTTTTAAATAATCTGTACATCTGTTACAAAAACATTGGTAAACAGAGTACACGAGTTGGAAGCCGAACCATCGCCCCGGGAGTCAGATTCAGGCCAGCAGATGTGCATGAATGTATACTGAAATACTGAAGGGTCGGAAAAAGAAGACTTTCATTTCTCTTCTCCAAGAACACTGACTATAATGGTATTAGAGTAGGCCTTTTTTTTTTTTTTTGTGGTTACTTCCCCAAAATTCATCTTGAAAACTTCAAAACAAGGCTTTTTTCAACTGAAGCACATCTTTGGAAAAAGATGTAGACTAATGTACACATAAAAAAGAAACAAAGAGTCATCTTATGGGAATAAAAGTGTAGCTTGGAGGCTGATTTTTTTCCCTGAAGGCTCTGAGTGGGAGAGAGTCACACATTTTTAAGTTAAAGGGGGTAAAAAAAAAAACCTATTCCAGTGGGTGGTGGAAAGAAAAGGGAATATTCAATCTACAGTATAGCTGGAGAATAATGGAATAATTTGGTCATTTAAAAATCCTTCAACCAACTAAGCCTCTCTTTACAATGTAAAAAGAACAAAGTCAAATGTAAAAAACAAAAATAAGACATTTAGGTTCTGACAAATTTTTTTTCAAACTGAGATTTAGAAATTCTAAAATGTTTTCTGTAATAAACAGCTGAAGCAGTTTTTTTGTTTTTTTTTTTAAAGAATACTGTTTGTTCTCAGCACACAAAGTTTGGCCTTCCATTTTCATTTAAGATATGCATATCCTAACCTACACATTTCTTCTCAGAACAGATAAAATGTGTTTTGGACTGAAGCTCATGGTCTAGATTTCATCTCTTGGCAAATGCTGTGCAATGTGCTTACACTCTCATCAAAAACATTTTGTTTACTCTAAGTGCTAGTCATGGACAAACAATGAAGCCCTTTTTTATGTCCTTAAAAAAATGAATATATCCAGGCAGAAAAATGCTGCCCATTGACTAAGGAATGTTTTGTATGGAGTTGTTTTAAGTAGAGGCTGTTTATGTAAAGTAAATAAATTTCATGCCTTACCATGTGATGATAATGTGACATTCCATCTGTAGCAACCCACAGAATAGGCCTAGGTTTTAAATCTTCAGCATAACTAATTAAAAATAATTATGAAAATCCACATCCAAATCCAACAGTCAAAGGACCTTTCATTCCTCTGTTTACCAAATAGCCACAAAGTTAACATTCTTAGGGAATATGGAGTCAGGAGTACTTCCTACTGTACTTGGCAAAAACAAAGAAATGATCCTTCTTTGATAACAGTTTCTATTTGAAAATGAAATCCATTCTGTGCACTCCACATGCAATTCTCACGAAACTGAATTCATTTGATTATATTTCTTCACACCACTTAGAAGATTCACATTTCCTCTGCCCAATTATACACACTTTGTTCATATGAACTAAGAAGTATCAACTTCTCTGAAACATAATTTCATAATTTTTTTCTTACTGCTCATATAGGAATTGCAACTCTCACTGAACAAAAAAAAAAAATCAGTAATGAAATGGATAAGTAAATAAATGACATGAAAACTCAAAGTTGAGGGCCAGGGGTAGGAATTCTCCTGATGCTGGTAATTCCATAAATGTTTTACAAGTATCCATAAATCTGTGAAAACTCTACCCTTGTCGGATTGTCTCTGAACAGTGAAAATAACCATGTGTTTATTTGGGGCTTCACAATTATGTTAAATGGCAAAACCCAATATGTCTTGCGAGGCTAATTTTTATCATTCCCAGTACTAGTAAGTCTTCCAAAAAACAAGCTGGTATTTCTTCATATAATCCTTGAAATCTTTAATGGTATTATACAGAAAAGAGATATCAAAGGAAAAAATATATGTAAAAGAAAAAGTTGGAAGCTGATGCTTTCTGAATCTGGGTTAAAACTCACTTAAAAGAAAACTCTGTGTTTCTTTTCTTCAGGTCTGCTGATGTCTGACTGAGAACACAGGTAAACATTGTGACTCCTTCACTAACAATGCTCAGAAAAGCATAAACTCCTTGTATCCCCACTGGCCAGAGCACCGGCACGGTAAGTCAGAAAGACTTCCAAAGCATTTAATTAACTGCATTACCTCAGATATAACCCATTGAACAAAACAAAGCTGACCCCTCAGGGGGAAACATTTTCAAAACTATCTGAAAACTGAGAGGCTGAATATTTCAATGCAGGCAAAAGGAGGTTCTCCTCTCTTAGAATCCTAAAGGTTCTGAAGTAGAGGCCTGTAGGATGAGATCTCGATACGGTGGCTCATTGTGAGCACACGCCAAATCCATGCTGAGAAGTTTTTAATTACATCCCAGCTCACCAGATCTTTGTATAGTGTTTGAGGGGTGAAAGTGGGTGAGGGGTAGTTATTTTATGTGTAAAAATGCCCTCCACAAATGCAGGCAGTTTTAGATTAAAAATTCAGAGGTTTAACTTGCCTTTGGTCACAAAACCTGCAACAACTAGGTGAGATCTGAACTCAGGACTTCCTGGGTCAAAGGCCAGCATATTGGCAAGTGAACAAATAGGGCAGCTCTGTCTAAAGTTTAAGTGAGTGATATCATCACTTAATACACTAGCAAACAGGCTCAAGTTAACTGGAAATGGGCCTCATTCATCAAAGATATTGATCCACCAAAAAACAAAAACAAAAAAACAACCCAAACCAGAAAAATCATTGGAGATTATGTGAGATCACAGGGGATAGACACTAGCCAGGAAAACTCACATTTGTGCCTCAGCCTGGGCACGGCACATGGGCAGGAGCACTCCGCGGATGGAATGTCAGTAAGGACTTTTAAATTTCCCAATACTGGTTACAAGTAACTTTGTGGCTCCCCTCTCTGCTAGCAATGCCCATCAAATGCCAATGGCCTGCTGGGTGGCCCAACCGACATTACAAACATGACCTAAGAGGGTTGTCTGAGAGGGACACAGAATCTCTACGGTGTCTCATATGAAGTTCAGTCTTTCCCAAGAATCCCGCTCCAAAGGACTCTGGGGAATGACTATTCCCTCTGCATTTCAGGGATGCTACCATACAGGAGAAAGGACAAGTACTCTTACCTCTTGGTAATGTCTTCTTTCCCAGTTGGTCCCATTTTCTTGCTTTTATCACTGAAAAAAAAAAAATCATCTTTCCAAGTTAATATCCACCAGCTCTCATGCAGCCTTACACAGAAAGAGTAGCTTTTTCAGAGGAAAAAAAAAAAGAAATCATGGAGAATCACATAAGATCTAAGATGCAGAACTTTAATACACATAATTTCTAGGATTTGGTTAGGTCCCAGACCTCTGGGGCTTAGAACACAATAACATGGGAGATAAGGTCTGAGGGATTGGTGCTTTAAGAATCCTCCTTGGAAAAAGAAGAGCTCCAAATTCTTTCAAACACCAAGAGGAAATTAAGGCTATGGGGACATTGAGAAACTGATTAAACAACTATTTCTATTAACTGTATATTTGACATTTCAAACAGAAAAAAACATCACCAGCACTGAAATTCTTTCATGGAACCTAATGCACAGGATGATGACATTAAGGGGCAAAGCACCTTAAGGTTTGCAGTCTGATTTCTAGTCCTTATTTTCTTTAATCCTCAGAACATGCCATGAGACAGGTCTCACACTACCAATATCTCAAACAGGGAGAGTGAGTCTCACGGATCTTCTGTGACCCAAGGACAGCATCAAGGGCTCCTCCAATGCTCTTTGTTAACACTTTTGTGATTGTACCCACTCCACAAGAAATGGCCTTCACAATCTACAAATCTAAGGCCGGTTTTTTCCATTGCACTCTCTGGAAATGCCATATCTCTCCTGAAGAAGTAGTTAAGCATCTCCCTCTCATTTTAACTGGAGCCACCATATTCTTGCTGTCATTGAGAATTATACCAATGGCATCAAGACACATTTGGACATATTTAAGAATTTTATGAGATTAGAAAATAAGAAATCCTTCCCCAGATGGCTAATTAGAGAAGGATTATCTCCCTTTGCACAAACTGTGAAGCTTAAGAAACAATCTGGAAAAATGAAGAAAGTGGATCCCCTCTACTTCTGCTCATGAAAATTCCATAATGATCATTTACTCAATTCTCTCGTCTTCTGCAATTCGCTTCTCAAGTCCAATGACGTACAGGAAACGCCGATGAGATTTTCCAGCTCTGGCTGGCCCATCAAAGTCTAAAAAAAAAAGGGAGAAGATGGCAAAATTCCGTTACTAAGAGCGCCTGCTTATCACTATTACATCTGATGAACATTTTACAGTGTTCTCTCTGCCCAAACAAAATATCCCATGGTCATTTTCTTCATATGAATTTGTAAACTCTTCAGTGTTAAGGAAGGAGCCATCCAAAGAGCTGATAATGTCCCATGCACAGCAGTGCTTTAGGAGGAATCCACTGACTGCTGATGGAGAGCTTTTGCACTGGAGGAGGCAGGGCCTCCCTGGAGCTCACAGCACTGACAGAATAACAGAGCTGCTTTAAAAAGCACTTAATATTGCTAAGTTCAAGGGGACATATAAAGTTAGTTATTATGGTATCTGTCCATACGGTGCTTACTAGACACAATACACATACAAATAACTCTAATTGGAAAATGTATTATTACAATTGAATAAAAGAAAGACAAAGGTCAGGAGAAGGAAAGATCAGAAAACCTAAAAATAGGTAAATTCAAGTTATCAAAAAGTCAATTTTTGGGGGAAAATCCCAGGAAATAAAAATGTTAAGTTTAATAGAATTGTTTACAAATCAAGTTAAAATAAAATACAGTTGTCATCAAATATCATGATATGTACTCTCATCCTCAAAACTCTTTGCTAGTTTAGTTCTCTTTTATGATATCATGCAAGAAAAAATTCTGCTCTTAGTATCAGGATCAAAATAAAACATGAGGGAATGATAAGCAATAAAAAGACAAACCTGTAAGTGTTTTAAACTTTGCCATGTTTCCGTGAATTTTCCTAAGGATTTGTCAATTGTATAGAGTAATATCATGATGCTAGAAAAGGGAAAAACAAAAACAAAAAATTATTCCAAGTAGGGTTATATATTTAAACATCAAGTCGTTTTCACATCTCTTAACATTTCTTTAGAAATGACATGAGATTTAGCTTCCTAGCTTTTCTGCAACTTCCCCCAAATTCAAATTTCTTTACTCCTCAGCACCCATCCTTTTTTGGAGAACCCAGGCAAAAGGCTGCTAGTTTATAATGTGCCGATTTTAGGGGATGGTACAATGGGGAGGGAGTTGGAACTGGAGTGAGGAAGACCTGAGTTCAAATTCAGCCCCAGATACTTACCTTTCTCTTTCCTAATAGATTGTCATTCTATCACCTCACCTCTTTTTCTTAGCAGACCACCCCTCTCTCATCTCTTTTTGCTAGCAGACCACCCTTCTATCCTCTCTTTTCTTAAGGCGGCCCTGCCTTTGAATGGGGGACACAACAAGCAAAAACCTACACACACAAGCCACAAACAGGATAAAAAGCATATAATTAGTACAGGCAGGCCCCCTGGAATGAGGAATGATGCTTGCTCTACCAGGCTGGCGCACAAGAGACCCTCAATTTGTGCCTGTGGACAGAAACTGACATTTTCTGATGACACAATACAAGCATCAGCCTTGGTTAGAGACAGGAAAGATTGCAAAGGGAGACCGAGGACCTGGGCCTTTCAAAGGGCCTCTGAACATCCGAGGGGGAGGGAGGTTCTCCCTTTCTGATTCTGTGCCCTAAGGTGTCAATGAGGGCACCCCTGGGATTCCCCTCCACCTTATGGCACATCTGTCCCACCACCACCCCTGTTCTGGTCAATCTCCTTCCTCAGGGCATCTTTACAACACAACGATGCTATTCCCTCACATTTTGTCTATTAACGTACAAAACCGAGATGAATCTTGGCCAGTGATTACATATCGGACATAAATATATTACCTACCTATGTAAAATGGATTACGTAACTAATACATTCCCACCAAGGTTTATGTGTTTTGTCAGAAAAGCAGTATCTTTTTTTAGATGACAAAAGGACCTTGATCTCACCAGAAATAAGGATTTAAAAATGAGTCTTTTGGAAAATGCAAAGTCACCATGATTATGTTTTCTGCAGCAGCAGATGGTACCAGCGGAGGAAATGCCAACGGTAGTGTATTATATAGTTTCCTCTCAGAACATAAAGTGTATGGAAGATCACATAAAATATTAGTGTGTAGGTGTTTGTTTATAAATGTGCTTTATTGGCGTGTAACTAAAGGCTTGCCTTTGGAAAAATTTTTAAAAATACAGTGCATGATACCAGACTTTTCTGGGAAGAGAATCCCGACAATCTTGTTCTTTAGATTGTTACTCACTTGGAAACACCACATTTTCAGAACACAAGCATAGCTACAAGGATCAACTGGTTTTTGTTTACAGTAAAGTGATAATCATTCAGTTTTTCTATGAGGACATGGAGATTTGAGAGAATCTGATAATTCAAGTTAAAAAAAAAAAAGGTTGCATTGGATATCTGAGGAGAAAGTAGATTATTTTGGGACTAAATTACCTAGATAATTATATTTGAAATAAATAAATGCATCTCAGAAAAAGAGCCATTATTGGCCAGTTAAACTTCCTCAGGCCTTTCTTTTCTTTTCTTTTTCTTTCTTTTTTTTTTTGCTGAGGAAATTGAAGTTAAGTGACTTGCCTAGGGTCACACAGCTAGAAAGTATTAAGTGTCTGAGGACACATTTGAACTCAGGTCCTCCTGACTCCAGGACTGGTGCTCTATCTACTATACCATCTAGATGCCTCAGGCCTTCATTTTCTTACGTACAAAATGAGGATAAAAATATTTTTGACCTTCTACTATTTATATATGGCCACTAGTAAGTGTTAGAAAGATGTGACATAATTCTTCCTTAAGAACTATATTTAATGTGTTCAAAGACAAAAAAAAAATATTAATTGGGGAGGGGGGTGCATAAATCAACTTGACACAATTTTCCTTCAGATCCTTCAGAGCTTAGAGATCCCAATGCTCCTATCCCAGGATCCCAAGCCATCATCCTGGGAAACACAGGAATAGCCATTGCTCCTGCAGGGGCTACAGCCACACCAACTGCAGACCTACAACACAAAAGTTTAAGCCGCTGAAATCGCTGGCCCGGTCCAGTGATTCGACTCCCACGATTTTCATCAGAGGAAATGACATGAGACAAGAGGCTGGACCATCTGCTCTGCTGCCAGACACTGAGGACCACAAATCCTTCCTTTCCCTTTGACTTGCAACTGAAACCTTCCTCTGCCATCGTCTCCCTTGTGAGAGCAAGGACTGTCTTTACTTTTCTATTTGTCTCCCCAGCACTGGGCACAGTATTTTATACACAGCAAGAACTTAATCAGTGTTTACTTCATCCATTCACTCATTCATGTGGAATATTTATCTTCTTGCCTTGGGAAAGGTGGAGATTCAAGCATCAAACAAGAAAATAAATGTGAAAGTTCTTTATAAAAGACTAGAAAATGTAAACAAGCCACAGCATTGAAATCTAGGGTTAAGAAATCTCAAAATTATACTACTCCAGAAGGTAGGATAAGAGAAAATAAAAACAGAATTCAATTAGCTAGCATATAAGTAAAGAGAATACAATCATAATATTTTTCTTCTCAGAGTTAAATTTTATTAAGAAAATAGATATTGCCATTTAACGTGGTTTAATAGTAATTCTCCCTATTAGGAAATTAATTCTATTAAATTATCATTTCAATAATAACGTTCAGTTCTTCCCAGAGAAAGAGATAAATGACATGACTTACTCATCTTTGTCTTCTGCTCGAGGCTGCCCTCTCCTGGGGACTGTGTGGCGCTGATCAGCTTTCACTTGCTCTTTGGGACAATGTAGAAATAAAAAGACACATTTAAGGGAAAATGTAAGATAAGGTGGAAGTTTCAAAACCTTTCTTAAAGAAGCTGGAATTTCCTATACGAAGAAGGCATAGAGTCAATAACTTCTCTGATTGTCATTTGCTTTTTATTCGTGCTCCAAATTGATTTTTTTTTTTCTTCAATAGATCCGCAGGATCTTTCCTATGAAATATCCACTGGAATATATACATTAAATACAAAAGTCAAACAGACTTATGAGGAACGCACTCATACTGACCAGGATTTAGACAACATTGATTTTCCAGAACAGGAAGATCTCCAGATTAGCAACAGAGGAGGCCTAAGATTTCCTCGAACTACCTTCTCTCATTTTGCCAAACAAGGCCCAGGAAAGTTCAAAGATTCATATAAAGACAAATAAGACATAAATGGTCCAGCTGGGATCTCACGCTCTTCCTGAAGCAAGAGCCATAATAAGCCTACTTAGAAAATACAGGAAGCCCTCTTCTCAAATCCCATTTTTCTCTTAAAGAACAACATGGTTGGGATGAAATTATTTTTAATTTTCAAAAGAGAAATTTGTAATTAAGAGACATACCTAATGAATGGATGTCAAGATTAACCACAGTACAATAACAGATCAAAGGTCAAGCTGCTAGTAAATCTTTATTTACTGTATTTTGAAAATTATAATTTTTTACTTTTTTTAAAATGGCCTCAGGATATAAATAAAATATAATATTTATTAGAGTATTTCTTCTCAGATAACAATACTTGTAACAGAAAATAAATCATTTTAACTTCCTTTTAGAAAGGAAAACAAGCCTCTCCCTGTCTTTTTAGCAGTGCAGACAAATGAATCCTAGAGACAAAGGCCCCAATTCCTGCTTCACAAAATAGTAACAAGGAAGCCATCTTTAGGGATGTGCCGATCCCTCTTACCTGCTGGGAGGAGTCACAGGGCTACAAGTGACTCCCTAAGGTAACTTGGACCCATGGCCACTAGGAAGCCCCCATCTGCCTAACAAAGGAATTTCTGGCTGTGAACCAACCCAGGGCCCTGAAAGTTTCTTAAAAATAAATCTTAAATTTGTCTGGAAAAAACCTCTTAAGAGTTAGAGATCCTGCTAAACAATAGGAGTCATGCCGCACTCCCAACATCTCTCTGGGCAATAACAAGCCCGTAACTGCCCATGCTACCCCATACACCTCAAAACCCCCTGGCATCTCATCCACGGTTCCCATAAACACATCCAGGAGCTCTGCCCTGTCCCCAGAGACCCCATAACCGCTCCTGCCCTCCCAGGACACTGGCATTCTGCCTCCCTGCCTGGCCTTTGCCCTCCCCACAGGGCCAGCAGGTCCTCTTTGGCTATAGGGTCTGCTGAGGACATCTTTTGCTCCTGGGCTTCATAACTCCTCATTTGTCAGACTGTCATTCCTGAAACAAATCATTATCTGTGTGACAGTAACTCTCGGTTCTTTGGAGAGTGTACTCCATGACCCGGAGGCCCAGAACAGTGGCGGAACACTGGGATTAGGAAGCTGGCCCTTTGTTTCTGGGGCCATTAGAGCAGCCTTGTAATTGCATCCTATCTACTTCTTTCTCCTGCTTAATAATGATCTGATGTGTCTATCTTCCAAGGTGTGCATTGCAGCAAGAGCCCAACTCAGAGCCAGCATTCTGCCCACTTGAATGCCAAAATCTGGGCACCAGACACTATCTACTAGATCTTCCTGTGTGATAACTGGGCCAAGCTTTCGGAGAACCCAACAGATCTCTTCTTGAGGAAAGAGCATCAATCCAGGCTTAATGCACCCAGCCCAAGCCCAGCCACAAAAAGGAGCCTCTGGAGGTCCTTGTCTGATCAGAGAACAGTTCTTCCCTATCGATCTTGGCTATCCCAGCAACTAGAACCCCTCTGCCAAGATGTGCTTCACCAAGAACTCATTGTCCTTTCCTCTTTAGGGCTGAAGGTCATCTGAGGCAGCTGGGCTTTCCCAGACAGCCCTGTGGGCGCTGCTCCCCACCTGCACAATGCTAAAGGTATGTCCAAGAAGAATTAGCCAAACTGTTAACATGGCAAGACCCATTCTCTCAAATAATCTTCAAACTTTTTAGTGAAGATTAGTATCAGGAATAGCATTTTCACTATTTCTTTACAAAGACTATTCTACTCCAGAAAAGGAGTTTAACCCTTTTTGTAGATCTTGGCCCCTTTTTACAGGTTAGTGAAGCCTAAAAAGGAGCCTTGCTCAGAAGAACTTTTCTAAATATAAAATTAAACTATGTAGGATTCAAATGTAGTTATTCAAAAATGTAAAAGCAAGATCTTGATACCTGGGTAAGATCCCTGGTTTCTAAGATCTGTTGGCTTATGTTTTTCCTTCAGTTCATCCTTCCGACTTGCTCTTCCTATAAGGAGACAAAACAAGACAGCTGCTTTTAATGCAGGATCACCATCTCCTTGTGGACAGTTTGCTTCTGTTCAATCAAGCTACAAAATGTCAACAATAACATACATGACCTTGTTGCATGCTGTGAAAAGCTACAGCCTACACATGCTCCTATAACCTTTTAAATCCAGCCTATATTTAAACTTTCTGGCAGGACTCCAGGCCTATAATCTTTTTTTGTTGTTGTTGAAGAGCATTTTATTTTATTTTATTTTTTTGAAAACAAAGTCACTTTATTATAAAATTTTTCCACAGTACATATGCATGAGTAATTTTTTTTTATAACATTATCCCTTGTAATCATTTTTCTAAATTATCCCCTCCCTCCCTCCACTCCCTCCCCTTGATGACAGGCAATCCCATACATGTTACATGTGTTACAGTATAACCTAGATACAATATATGTGTGTAAATCCCATTTTCTTGTTGCACATTAAGTATTAGCTTCCGAAGGTATAAGTAATCTGGGTAGAAAGACAGTAGTGCTAACAATTTACATTCACTTCTCAGTGTTCCTTCTCTGGGTGTAGTTGTTTCTGTCCATCATTGATCAGCTGGAAGTGAGTTGGATCTTCTTTATGTTGAAGATTTCCACTTCCATCAGAATACATCCTCATACAGTATTGTTGTTGAAGTGTACAGCGATCTTCTGGTTCTGCTCATTTCACTCAGCATCAGTTGATGTAAGTCTCTCCAGGCCTCTCTGTATTCCGCCTGCTGGTCATTTCTTACAGAACCTTCATATACCATAATTTACCCAACCATTCTCCAAAGGATGGACATCCATTCATCTTCCAGTTTCTAGCCACTACGAAAAGAGCTGCCACAAACATTTTGGCATATACAGGTCCCTTTCCCCTCCTCAGTATTTCTTTGGGATATAATCCCAATAACAGCAATGCTGGATCAAAGAAGTATGCACAGTTTGATAACTTTTTGGGCATAATTCCAAATTGCTCTCCAGAATGGCTGGATTCTTTCACAACTCCACCAACAATGTATTAGTATCCCAGTTTTCCCACATCCCCTCCAACATTCATCATTATTTGTTCCTGTCATCTTAGCCAATCTGACAGGTGTGTAGTGGTATCTTAGAGTTGTCTTAATTTGCATTTCTCTGATCAGTAGTGATTTGGAACACTCTTTCATATGAGTGGATATAATTTCAATTTCATCATCTGAGAATTGTCTGTTCATATCCTTAGACCATTTATCAACTGGAGAATGGTTTGATTTCTTATAAATTAGGGTCAGTTCTCTATATATTTTGGAAATGAGACCTTTATCAGAACATTTAACTGTAAAAATATTTTCCCAATTTGTTACTTCCCTTCTAATCTTGTTTGCATTAGTTTTGTTTGTACAGAAACTTTTTAGTTTGATGTAATCAAAATCTTCTTTTTTGTGATCAATAATGATCTCTAGTTCTCCTCTGGTCATAAATTCCTTCCTCCTCCACAAGTCTGAGAGGTAGACTATTCTCTGTTCCTCTAATCTATTTATGATCTCATTCTTTATGCCAGGCCTATAATCTTGATTTTTACCCTCAGCTGAATTCAGTAGTGTAATAGAGTGGTTAGTTGAATCAATCAATCAGCAAGTTTATTTGGACCTATTTCTTTGCTTGTTGTCTCCCCGTTAGACTGAAATCTCCTTGAAGGCAGGATCTTTTGTCTCTTTTTTGCTTCCCAGCATCTTAACACAATACTTGGCACATGGGAGGTGCTTATAAACATTTACTAAGTCAAGGTACCACATGAAGATTACATGTTACTGTCTTAAGTGTGACCGATACATAAATTACATTCTAGGCTATTAAAACAACTACAGACTTAAGAGTTGAATATTCTCCTAAGGGATCTAACCTCTCCCTAAAGACCTCCATCAAGATACTGGAGGCAATCTAAACTACTTTTAGACAGCTCTGTGATACAATTTTTTCTTATCAATCCCAAATCTACCTCCACCATTTCCTCCCATGCTCTCAGTGATGTCTGCTGGGGCCCAGAATACTGCACCCCTCTTTCATAAGCTAGTCTTTCAAATCTTTATGGCTTACCAACAAAATACACATTAGTGTTTTAAAATATAGACAACTGTTCTACACTCATTTCAACAAACTATTTCTGTTCTCTCAAGATGTTAAAATATCTTGAGATATTCATCTGCACTATTAAATAAAAAGCCTAATTTAAAGAAGTCTTTTCTGGGGAAGAAGGCAGGAGATTTCACTTTCCCTCAAAAGTAGTAAGAACTCCCTGGGTGATGGAGATATGGCACACACACACTGCGGAACTGGTCCCTATGCTACCTCATCGAGTTACTAGGTCAGGGATCCTTGGCCAACACTGAATCTGAGCAAAGAGACTAATGAAAGGGATTGGAAGTTCTTCTTTCTTCTGTAACCAGAAAAAGCAGGATATAATTGGGTTTAAGATTAAGTGTTCTACTCATATTAATGGTACACACAAACAAAGCAGTAAGCTTTTAGGAGATTAACAAACCATAAATAATCAAACTATTAATGTTTGTCCAATTTGTAAAAATTAACAGAAGTAAAATTAAATAAAAGAAAATTCTATTTCCCAGAGCCTAGTTAATAGGTTTAGAATGTTGAAGATTAAAATCATAAGTTTTAGAATGTAAGCTAGTTTCTTAAATGTTCAGTGCCTCAGCCATTGTAGATGCTCAATATATATTTTCAGATGCTCTATTTCTTAGTAGCATTTACCTAATGATGAGTGATAAAAATAATCAACTTTTCTAAAATACTATGCCTGTCTCATTTCAAAGAAAACATAATCAGTATCAATTTGTGATGATTAGAGTATTCAATAACGGCCCACTGTATGTAGAGTTTACTTCTGATACCCAAAAATTGGATACGGAAAGTTTAGATGTGCAGTCATTAACCACATAGTACCAAATTGTGCTTGTTACACAATCTGGAATCCAAGGCAAGCCTGCTTTTGGGTCTAGCAGGAGAGGGAGTAAATAGATGAGACTAATGAAATTCCTTTATTTTTACCACTATTCAAGGAATATTCAAGGAATTAAGAATGAGACTCAAACTCAAATTTCTTGACTACATTCATTACTCTTTCTACTAATCATACTGCATCTCAATTCTTAATGTTAAATGAACTCTAAGTTTAAAAAGTTTGGTACCATCTCATACCTATCAAGTTGGTTAAGATGACAGGAAAAGAATTACAAATGTTGGAGGGGATGTGGGAAAACAGGGACAGTAAACATTGTTGGTGGGGTTATGAACTGATCCGGCCATTCAGGAGAACAATTTGGAACTAAGTCCAAAGGGCTAAAAACTGCATACTCTTTGATCCAGTAGTGCTCTGTATCCCAAAAAAGATCACAAAAGAGAGAAAAGGACTCACATGGGCAAAAATGTTTATAGCAATTTTTTTTTATGATCACAAGGAATTGGAAATTAAGTGGATGCCCATCAATTGGGGAAAGGCTGAATAAGTTATGAAATATGAATATAATGGATTATTGTTCTATAAGAAATGATAATCAGGTTGATATCAGGAAAGCCTGGAAAGACTTAACGTGAATTGATACTAAATGAGGTTAGCAGAATCAGGAGAATACCACACTCAGTAACCACAAGATTGTGTGATGATCAACTATGATAGACTTAGCTCTTCTCAGAAACACAGGGATCCAAGAAAATTCCCACAGATTTGTGTTGGAAAATGCCATCCACATCCAGGGAAACAACTATGGAGACTAAAAGCATATCAAAGCACATATATTTCACTTTTTTACTTGCTTTTTTCTTTCTTGTGGTTTTCTTTTGTTCTGATTTTTCTTTCACAACATGAATAATATGGAAATATGTGTAAAATGATTGTACCCTTCCATATCAGATTGCTTCCTGTCTTGGAGAGGAGGAACCTTACTAAGTATTCTTTCTAGTTCAACAGGTGAATTGTCATATATACAACATATATTAAATCAGTTCAAATAAACAAAATCACTGTTTGTTGAAGCATATCTCTCTCTCTCTGTCTCTGTCTCTCTCTCTGTCTCTGTCTGTCTCTGTCTCTGTCTCTCTTTCTCTCTCTCTCTTTCTCTTTCTCTCTCTGTCTCTGTCTCTCTCTCTGTCTCTCTCTGTCTCTCTCTCTCTTTCTCTAATTCTTTATCATATGTCCTTCAGAGTAATTATGGATGAGTGTACTGCTGAGAATAGCAAAGTCATTTACATCCCAGAACATTGCTATTACTTTGTATATAGTTACATTTTACTTTGCTTGAGGTCATGAAAGACTTTCTAGTTTTTGTTTTTTTCTGAGAGCATCCTGCTCATCATTTCCCATAGAATAAAATGACAATAACACGCCACAATTATCCTCTTAATTTCTAAATTTTTACCCTGAGAAGAGATTTTCTATAAATGTTTGTACATATAGGTCCTTTTCCTTTTAAAAATATCTCTTTTGGTATTTGTGCCTATTAGTGATATTGTTAGGTCAAAGGATATATATGAATGTATAGTCCTTTGGACATAGTTCATATCTTTTGATCATTTATCAATTGGGGCATGGCTCTTACTTTTTGTAAATCTGACTCAGTTTTCTTTATGTTTGAGAAATAAGGCCTTACTAGGGAAACTTGCTGCAAAATTCTTTTTACAATTACTGTTGCCAACTGTATTTCCCCCTATTAGTTGTATTCATAATCTCTTTTCATCCTGTTTGTCCTCAAAAGTGTTTTGCTACTGTTCACTCCCTCCCTCAATATGTTTTCTTTTTATCACCGTTTTCCTTTCCCATAGCCCATTCCCTTCCTATTTTCCTGCTGAGATTTCTTTTTTTTTTTCCAGGTAAAAAGAGAAAAAATTTATTTAATCCCTGCAGGGAGAGCCCAGTCACACCTGGGAGCCATCCCAACTCCCGCCATGTGCCCTTGAACCTCCCTGAAGAGATTTCTATACCTATATTGAGGGTGGTATGTTATTTCCTCTTTTAGCCAATTTCCTTTCCTCGCCCTTTTCCCATACACTATAAAAGCTTTTTTCTTGACTCTTTTTATGGCCAATAACTTACACCATTCCATTTCTCCCTTTTCCCTTTCTCCCAGGACATTCCTCTCTTAATTCCTTAATTTCATCACTTTTTAAAAGGATATTATTCCTTCATATTCAACTACCTGTGCCCTCTATATAATACTCCTTCAAACTGCTAAAATGAGAAAGTTCTAATGAGTTACAAGTATCCTCCTCCCATGTAGGAATATAAATAAATAAACCTTATTAAGTCTCTAATGATATAAGTGATATCTTTTTATGGTTCTCCCCAGTCCTGTATTTGAAAATCAAAATTTCTATTCAGCTCTGATCTTTTCATCACAAATGCTTGAAAATTATCTATTTTATTGAATGGATTATATTCAGTTTTGCTGGGTAGGTGATTCTTTGTTGTAATCCTAGCTCTGCTTCTATCCAGAATATCATTTTTCCAAGCCCCCTGATCCTTTAATGTAGAATCTGCTAAATCTTGTGTTATCCTGAATGTGGCTCCACTATACATGAACTGTTTCTTTCTGGATGTCTGCAATATTTTCTCCTTGACCCAGAAGTTCCAGAATTTGGCTATAATATTCCTGGGAGTTTTCATTTGGGGATCTTTTTCAGGAGGAGATCAGTGGATTTTTTTCAATTTCTGTTTTACCCTCTGTTCTAGAATATCAGGACAGTTTTCCTTGATAATTTTTTGAAAGATGATCTGTCCAAGTTATTTTTTTGATCGAGACTTTCAGGTGGACCAATAATTTTAAATTATCTCTCCTCAATCCATTTTCCAAGTTAATTGCTTTTCCAATGAGATATTTCACTTTTTTCATATTTTAAAAATTTATTTGATTTTGCGTTATTGTATCTTGATTTATCATGAAGTCTTTCGCTTCCACTTACTCAATTCTAATTTTTATTTTCCTCAATAAGCTTTTGTACCCAATCAGCCAATTTTTGCATTCTTCTCTTCATTAGCTTTTTATATTTTCTTTTGTACTACTCTCAATTCTTTTCTTAATTTTCCCTCTATCTCTCTTACTTGGTTTTCAAAATTGTAATGAACAAAATTAGAAATTAGGAAAAGTTGGACTGGTGAATTACAAAGGACAAATCCATGGTTTAGTAAAGAATCAAAGTCACCATTTTGTTTCGTATGACTTTAGGAAAAGGGCTCAACACTACGTGTTGGAATAATTATCTACCTAAATGTCAAATGTGAGCATGGGACCAGTCTTTTTATAGTAAAAAGAATGCTCCTTTCAGTTCATATGTAATCTTAGTGAGAAAATACAGCACTCATGCCCTTCAAAGCTATTCCCAGCTCAGCATATGTATATATAATCTACATATTCAGTCTATAAGGTATTCATGTTTATTTTTTGCATGATTATCAGGTGCACACATAATATGATAGAATTATAGGTTGTTTTTTTTAAATGTATAATCCATTATGTGTCTGTGATCATAATCCTAATCAAAATAGCTATAGGATAAAAATGACACTGGGCTAGACTCAACTACCCTCCCCCCCCAAAAAATCCCTACGTTAACTGCCCATTTGCCTCATAGCTGAGCAGTTTAAACAAAAGTTTGGCAAACAGGGATATATCTGCATTTTTGTGTAGTTCCTTGTGAATGTATGTTTATTGTATAAGATATGCTAAACAATAGAATATGAATTAGGCTTACCATATGTAAAAGAGATTTTATTAAATGAACTTATTTAACATATATATTATAAAAATTGGACAACTGAATGGCTCAAAAGATAGAGAGACATGCCCAGAGTCAGGAAGACTCATCTTCATGAGTTCAAATCTGGCTTCCGACAGTACCTGTGCAACCCTTGCATGTTAACCATGTTTGCATCTATTTCTTCATCTTTAAAATGAACCAGAGAAAGAAATGGCAAATCACTCCAGTATCTTTGCCAAGAAAACTTAAAATGGGGTAATGAAGATCTGGATATAACTGAACAATAAATTATAAAAGCTATCAGACATATTACAGATTGACAGTCATTAAAAGTGTCACAATTTAAATAATCCATGAAATCTATAGAGCTGCCTAGATCTTTCTAAATAGATTAACAATATATTACAAAGAAACAACAAAAACTATGTGTAATCTAGTCATACCAGATCTAAAACTATTTTATAAAATGATAATTGTCAAAATAATCTGGTACTGACTAAGAAATAAAGTGGAATAGATTAGGATCAAATTATGTTCTAGTAAATAACCATAGTAATCTGGTATATGAAAAACCCAAAGATCCAAGCTTTTGGAACAAAAACTCATTTCCCACAAACTGCTTAAAAAACTAAAAAACAGTATGGTAGAAACTAGTTATAGATCAATACCTCACATTGCATACCAAGATAAGGTCAAAATTAGTACATGATTTACATATAAAGCAAATTAGAAGAGCATGGAATGGTATATTTGTCAAAAATATGGAGAAGAGAAGAATTTAGAACCAAACAAGAAGTAGAGAGTATTACAAAATGTATTATAAAATAGATAATTCTGATTATATAAAATTAAAGTTTCAGCTCAAAACAAAACCAATACAACCAAAATTATAAGAAAAACATAAAACTGGGGAAAAAACTTCTGCAACAAGTATGTCTGATAAAGGTCTCATTTCTCAAATATTTCCTAGAGAACTGAGTCAAATTTATGAAAATAAAGCTATTCCCCAAATGATAAATGGTCAAAGGATATGAAGACAGTTTTCAAAGAAATCAAAGCTATCTATCGTCATATGAAAATGTTCTAAATTACTACCAACTAAAGAAATGAAAATCAAAATAACTCTGAGGTAAGACCTCACAGACTAACTATCACTATCAGATTGACTAATATGACAAAAAAGGAATATGTTGGATGCTGAAGGGGATATGGGACAATGGGACGGTAATGCATTGTTGGAGTTGTGAACTGATCCAACCATTCCGGAAAGCAATTTAGAACCATGCTTAAAGGGCTATAAAAGTACATAACCTTGGACCTAGCAACACAATTGCTAGGTCTATATTCCAAAGACATCTAAAAAAAATAGTACAAAAAATATTTATGGCAACTATTTTTGTAGTCGCTAAGAATTAGAAATTAAAGGCATGATCATCATTTAGGGAATAGCTAAACATGCTAAAGTATATTAATGTGCTAGAATATTATTGTGCCATAAGAAATGACAAGCCGGATAATTTCAGAAAAACCTGTAAAGACTTACATGAATTAATGCAAAGTGAAGTGAATAGAACCAAAATAATGTTATAACACAATAATACTTATATTGTATGATGACCAATTCTGAATGACTTAGCTATTCTTTGTAATATAATGATCAAAGAAAATCCCAAAGAACTGATGAAGCATACTAACTCCAGAGAAAGAACTGATATTGTTTGAATATGGGCTCAAGCATGCATGCTGTTTCCCACTTTTTTTCATTCATTTTTTAAAAAATTTGAGTCTTCCTGGAAAAAATGACTAATATAGAAAAGTATGACATGATTGCACATGTATAAGCTATTTTTGATTGCTTATTGTCTCAGTGAAAAGAGAGAAGAAGGAGGTAGGAAAGGAAAGAATCTGGAACTCAAAACAAAAAAAAAGTTTAAAATATTGTTTAATTGGGGGAAAATAACATATTAACAAACTAAATCTAAGTAAAATCAAGTTCAAAGTGTTAAATCAAAACATTTTCATATTAATAGACAAGTCTTTCTTTGGTAAATACATAAATCAATTTAAAACCATCCACTTTCAGAATTATAAATATACAGAACATGTTATAGGTTAGGAGGAGTTACTTTGTCAGTGGCTTTTGCTTACATTTTTCTTTGTTAGAAGGGAGAATTTACAAGGGAAAGGTGAATATGAGGATTGATTTGAACATTCATAAATGGGCATAAGTTACAAAAAAGCAAAAAGAAAGTTAAATGAAAAGAGACAATAACAACAATAGCTACCTTTGGATAGCTTATATTATGTGTCAAGCACTGCACTATGTTAAGTGCTTTTGAGCCATTATCTGATCTAATACTTACAACAACTCTGGGAGATAGGTAGTATTATCATCACCATTTACAGATAGGGAAACTGAGGCAGGGTAGCTAAGTGATTTGCCCTGGGTCATAAAGCTAAGTAAATGTATGAGGCCGGATTTGAACTGAGGCCTTCTTGTTCAAGTAACGTAAATGATACTAAGTGTCAAAGAAACAAATATTTAGAAATATTCTAAAACTATGAGCAATAATGTTTGGATCTAGGCTTCCTTCAATGTGTGATTAATAGCTTATTAATTTAAGCACGCTCATCAGTTGGTAGATACATAACTTCTACTTAATAAATCTGATGGTAAAAGGAACCAGTGTTGTGATCGTTGTTTTAATATAAGTGTTCTGAAAGCTTATGTTGGTGACAAAACTGTTTTAATGCATTTTCTCCATGTCTAAATTCTTGTACAAAAACTTTTTAACTTAATATAATCAAAATTATCTGTGTTATGATTAATAATGTTTTCTAGTTCTTCTGGTCACAAATTCCTTCCTTCTCCACAAATCTGAGAGATAAACTACCTGTGTTCTTCTAATTTGTTTATAATCTCATTCTTTACATCTAGATCATGAACCCATTTCGACCTTATCTTGGTGTTACGTGTGGGTCTGTGACTCCTTTTTGCCATACTAGTTAGTAATTTTCCCAGAAGTTTTTATCAAATAGTGAATTCTTATCCCCAAAGCTGGAGTCTTTGAATTTATCAAATATTAGATTGTTATAGTCATTGGCTATTTTGTTGTGTGAACCTAACCTATTTCACTGATCAACCTCTCTATTTCTTAGCCAGTACCAAATGGTTTTGATCCATGTCTAAATTCTTTAAATCAAAGAGAGGAGAGAGAAAATCAGGGTCAATGTGATCCATACATCATATATTCAAATTCTTGATTTAACCAATAACTAGAAAAATTTTACAGTAAATGGAAAAGAATGCTTAACTAACCATTTGATGGTCCATTTCTGAGCTCTCGTCCATTATGACTTCTGGGAGATGAATACGGGCTGATCTGACGAGTTCCTGTTGTTGGTGAGTAAGATGCTATAAGCTGTCCTCTGGATTGCCTAGATTTAGGGGACTATAGCAAATAACAGTTTTCAGAGAAATTTTGAGATAAGATGAAGTAACTTTATATATTTTCCATTGCATGGTAAAATTCATCCCAAGTTACTAATCAAAACAGATTCTACTTTGCTATTTTCAGATTTTAAACACTCATCTGCTCTCTTCAAAGCTAACAAAGACATTTTTACATTTCAGATCAGCTCAATAATTTTAAGATGCCCACTTTCCATCAGAGTACCCCCAAATTGGACGAATAGGCAAGTAAAGGGCAACCTTAGATTTTGATTTGGGCTGAACACAATGCGTGACTGTAATCCTAGAAACTGGACCACTCCATTTACAAACAAAATGCTTCTCCAGGAACAAGATAGAATGCCTGTTTCTAAACAACTGCCTCCTGAAATAATAGCTAACATTTTGTGTCGCTCATTAAAATCTGCAAAGCACTTGACAATTATTATGGCATTTGATTCTTACAAAAGCTCCAGAAGGAGGTGCTGTGATGATTGTTTCCTGAGGTCCCTAGACAGTGTCACAGGGCACAGCATCAGGAATACCTGAGTTCAAATACAGCCTCAGACACTTATTAGCTGGGTGATCCTGGGCAAGTCACATCACCTCTCAGTCTTCTCATCTGTAAAATGGGGATATTATAAGCATTTCTTTCCCAGAGTCATTGTGAGGATCAACTGAGATAATTGTAAAGCACTAAGTATGGTGCCTGACACTTAGCTTCATGAGTGCTCGTTATCATCATCATCATCGTTATTATTTAACAAAAGGCAGCTTTGGATACTGTGGCCTTTTTGTTTTAAATTGGACAGAAAAAATGAACCAGATGATGACATTTCCTGGCTATTTCACTTGTACTTGCAAATCAATTAGCCTTCCAAAACTTTAGTGAAGATTACTTGATTCTTTCCTCATTGCCTTTTATTCATTATCATGAAATCTTCAAGGTTGCCATTTAGAATTGTAATTTTCAAGACCCTTATTCTGCCTGAGTTACTTTCCCTCCACATTTCTGGTCTTCCTAGGAAAAAGTGAGATGGTTTCCATGGCAAACATTAAGAAATGTTTAATCAGTAAAGTCACTGTCTAAAAACTATGTGGACAAAATCTTGTACAAAGAGGCTCTCTAAACATACTGAAGAGTCACCAAGTATTACCATATCACCCTGAAGAGTCACATTCTCATTTTCCAATGAAGCTCATTGGTTTGACAATGGGCATTCTGGACAGCAAGCTCGCGATTGTGACTTCTGTACTACACAAAAAGAATGAACTCTAAAACGCAGTTCTTTTCAGTTCAAATCATTTTGTTCCTATATCCCAAAGAGAGCTTTGGGGCAGGAAAGAACTGCATTTAATTTCTGGCTGGACTACTCATCTCCCAAATCCTCCCCTGCCTCAAGAAACAGATGCAGAATTACAGTCACAGCTGCATGCTGAACCCAACAAGTTGGATAATGGTCCACTAAACTGCTAATTAAACTGCTAATGATTTTTTTAGTGCCATTGCAGTGTTTTGCCACCTTTGTTTAAATAAAAGAAAAGTATCTTGGAGATTTTAAAAATTTCAAGTTTCTGTTTTGCTAAATACCAGAGAGACAGCCAAAGAGGAATTATACATAAACACATTTCTCTAAAATGACATTGCCATATGGGAAAGAGGGGAAGCTCATTTACTGACCAGGCTTTTGTTTTAATATACTTTCACATGAAATGACTTCCCTCTCATCTTGCTATCTCTATGAATGTCCCAGTATTAGGGTTTGAAGCAACACCCACTGTGGAGCTGAGAACATAATAAATTGACATATGTCCTGACATGCTGACACTAAGAATGTACTAACTAGGTTTACAAAAAGGGATTGCAACAGGACAATACTATTTTATTGTGATAACAATGGTGAAATTTATTACAGTATTGCTATTGTATTGTTTAATCAAACCAGGCTAGCTGGTAGAGATAATTAGACATCAAAATGTGTTGCATTTGTACAATAATCTACACAATGTGTATGTTAAAGTATTCTTATGATTCCATAGTTATTTATGCCTTTTTGTGCCAGAACATTGACTCCTACAATACACTAATTTATAATACAGTATTTCAGAGGTTTGTAATTCACATTTGCCTCCTGAGTAATCTAGATATTAACAAGACTGATCAATAATTTTTCTTTATTTATAAAAAAATAACATTATAAAAATAACAGCCAATATGAGATAAGGATTTATCAAAAAACCCAACTCATTTCAGTAAGTTATTTCCCTTGCTTGGTGATCATGCTTTTAAATAAATGGAATTTTAAAAATTCTAATCCATATAATTTTCCCACATATAATAAGAATACACAGTTAGATACTTACATTTTCCTGTAATAAGACATCCAACTTCAGGGATCTTTTAACACTGTAAACAAAATATTTAAAGAGATCTTAAATTTTACAAGCCTCAAGTAATCACATTTTCATAGGCAATATGCACAAGCAAAGGTTTTAGAGTCAATTTTGCAACTCAATTTCATGTATTTTAAAAAACTGGAAGATGATATATATTAGGAAGAACAACTCTCAGAGGGCAGTCGAGTATACCTTGTTTTGTGTTTTAATAATACACGAAAGACAGTATACCTTCAGAAATGATATATCTATAAATATCTCTATTTTGAAAACACATTTATAGATATGACATCATGCTAATCATACAAGCATTATTAAATACACACAACTTCAAAACATCCTCTACTTGTTACCTTCCCAGAAAATTATCCCCAATCAATAACTCTTCACAAGAGTCCAGTCATTTACATACCTTTAGGGTGGGTATTGAAAGTAACTTGTCATTAGTAGAAATAATGCATTTAGCATTAAAAATACTGGGAGAGTCAAGGTGAAAAAAACAAAGTTGTTCATCCCATCCTTTGAGCTCTTAACATGATTCAGTGCTATCAGACTATGGCTTAACTGGGGAACAGATGCTCCATGTCTTTACAAGTCCCCAACCCATAAGAAACTATTTTTTTTGTCTTCTTTACTAAACTGAATCAGGCACATGCCCAGCTTTCCATGTGCAAAATCTGTTCTGCTGAAGTGGATGCCCAGCTGTTCATGGAAATACTCAGAAAGGAAAAGCAGAATATTTATAAGACTTTATTTCGTGCAGCTGTCTTCTAAAGAGCAGTCATCAAAATTTTATTGAATGCAGACTAAATACTCCAAGGAGAAAAAGGTCAACATAAATTAGGTCTAGTTTTCTCAGTGACAAATACAGTTTTAGAAATACCTTTTTGGTCCTTGAAAAAGAGAAATTAAACTAATTACATTAAAATTAAAGCAGAAAAAAGTCAGAAACATTGTGAAAGTTCATAAAGCATAGTTTTAGGGGGGAAAAAACCTCTATTTCAAACCCAAAAGAAAACTACTAAAAAACTCATCCTTGTCTACTGATTGTCTTATCTAGTGATTTGTTGGCAACCACTAGAAAAGGATCCAAGACAATGGTGCTTTGGACAAAAACAAATTCCTTAATAAACAAGAGAGATACCAAAATTGAAGCTTTATCAAACTACAATACACTGTTACTGTAATGTTATCTTAGTTCACAAAATTATTTTAACATTCAAAATAAACTTTTAAAAATATCTCTCACAAATCTATTTAAAATCAAATGACTATATATTCTTAACCAAGCATGGAGAAAATCATGCTATGAATAACTCAAAATGGGAAATGATTTTTTAAAATCCTGTTTACATTTGGTTTAAAATAAATATTACTCTACATTATATAGTTCCAAAAGTTAATAATCTTCACAATTTTTTCAATTAAGTTCAATTAATCAGAGTTCTTTAATGCCAGCTATATGCAAGACACTACATCAGGCCAAGAGAATATAGAAGTAAGGTTCAGATCCTGACCTCAACCAATGCCATCCTAAAGGGAAAGTGATTGTAGTAAAGAAGAGTTCCAGAGTCTGTGAGGGTAAAAGAAGAGATCCCTTCTTCGAAGTGGTAGGAAATGTTTTATAGGGAAGAGGATACTTGAGGCAAGCCCTTAAGGAAGAGAAGCATTGTAACAGGCAGAAATGGAAGGCAGCAGGGGGGCCTCCAGCCTTGAGACATTAGGAAGAATGGCACCCAAAGTCCAGGGCATGGCTAAGGAAAGCAGGCCAGACTCTGGAGGAACAGAAAGGAGATCCTGGCCTTAATGAAATAAAGTGATATTAGGAAGTAGTTAGAAAATAATGTGGGACAGGTTAAGGATTTTGGAATTCTTACATATTTAAAAGTTCTGGTTTTCCTCACATTTACTAAGGTTGGAGAGGTTGGGAAGGGAAACACCAGTGGAGACACACCAAGGTCATAGTTGTCAAGGGGCTTACAGTTGGCTGTCCGTGGGGTATACTACAAGAGAGGTTATTTTTCAGATAGAACTCCAATGCAGTCTCTTGCAAGCTGAAATAGCAAGATTCTACAAAGTATTTGCTACAGGAGATCAGAGAAGATCCTACAATCAAAAAAAGTCAAATAAGGAACAAAAGTCTTCAGATGGACCTTCTAAGCCTAAATATAAGTTGATTTTTGAAAAGGAAAAAACTTTAGATAATACATGGTGCAAAGATAGATGGCTTGCCAGGTGATGAGAACAGGGAGATCCTGGCCTTAATGAAATAGAGTTATATTAGGAAGTAGTTAGAAAATAATGTGAGGTAGGTTAAGTGGGGTAAGATTTTGGAATTCTTACATATTTAAAAGTTCTGGTTTGTTTATGAATACAACAGAATTACATTAAGAATGAACATCACCAATTTTGCCCTTATCTGGTATGTAGTAGGTACTTAATACGTGTTAAGTGATATTAATAATATTTTCTGTCAGATTCTGGTTTATTTTGTTTGAAATCTGATTCATTAGCTCACAAATATCAAGTGAGGCTGCTGTTAAATGCTTCTAGTAGTGAAAAACTTCAATTAGTTAATTCCCAACAAATAAAAATAATGGTCGTCTTAGCTTGAGCTCTCCCTGACATTTTCTGGACACTTCCCAAGCTACTCAATATGAGGTATGGACGCCACCCAGAGGCTTATGAAAAGAATGTGCATAGAGGCGAATGAGGGCAGAAGCCTGGACCAGTATTCTAAACATGTGAAAACTAAAGGCTTCGTCATGGAATTTCTAAAATCAGGGACTGAACATGGAATAGAATATCAGGGGTGACGGTGGTGAGAAGAAGAAATGCAGGCATGTGAATACAACTTTGGGAGCCTTGATGCCGTGCCAAATTCTTCCCTCAAGGTTGGGCAAATCACATAATCTCACTAAGCTTCATAGAGTTGATAATAACACCAGCCTGTAAAGTACTATGAAATCTCTGAATGGAAGATAAAAGTATCACTTAGTATCTCTATCCTTGCATTTATTCTCCACTGTAATGGAGATGATAATATTGCCAGCCACCAACTGCACAGGGATGTTTAGAGGATTACTGAGTGTGCTTGTGAGATGATTAGAAATTCTCTGATGAAAGGCAATGACCAAATTCATATCCCATGTGACTCTTTGTACATAAATCGAGATGTTAAAAATGATTTATTTTCCATCCTACACTAGGAGACGAGCAAAGAAGAAAGGAGGGGCTCTCTCACCCCTTTTATATTATCCCTTTCATTCTTTCACACACCCCTTTGACACAGGCATGTAAAGCACAGAATACATGTGAGTGCCATGTAAAGAGATGCTAGCTCTCTCAGCATTCAGTGGGATTACTCATTTTCAGTTCATGATGGCAAAAGCAGCAACAATTATCATGATCACAAGATGTTTACTGTGTGCTATAGCTTTGAAAATTTGTCCAAAGGCTACCAAAGAAGTACAATTTGTAGGCAGGCACACTATGGATGTGGACATGTTTAGGAAAAGACATTCTAAAGGATAGGAGATTTAATTTAAATACTTAAGGGACAAGTAAAATCATTAATATAAATTATTTCAATCTTAAAGTATCCTCCTAGTTGTAAACATACTTTAATTTTTCAATAGCATTTTATTTTTCCAATTATACGGATAGTTTTCAACATTTATTTTTTAAGACTTTGTGATCCAAAATTTTATCCTTCCCTTACCTCTATGTGCATTTCTTTTAATCATATTTCCAAATTTTTCATGTTGTGCAAGAAAAATCACATCAAAAAGGGAAAAAAAAGCCATGAGAAAGAAAAAACAAGCAAAGAAACAAACTAAGGTGAAAATACTGTACTTCAATCCACAGTCTCCAAAGTTCTTCTCTAGATGCAGATAGTATCCCCCCCCCCCCAAAGTCTATTGGAATTGCTTTGAATCACCTTATTGTTGAAAAGAGCTAATTTCATCACAATTGATCATCACATTAATCTTGTTCCTCTGTAAAATGTTTTCTTGGTTCTACTCACTTCACTCGGCAACAATTTATGTAAGTTTCTCCAGGCTTTTCTGAAATCATCCTGCTAATCGTTTCTTATAGAATAATAATATTCCATTACATTCATACACCATAACTTATTCTGCCATTTTCCAACTGAAGAGCAGCCACTCAAGTTTCTAGTTCCTTGCTACTACTAATAGGGCTGTGAAAAACATTTTTGCATATATGGATCTCTTTCCCTTTTTTATGATATAGACCCAAGAGAGATACTGCTGACTCAAAAGATATATATCCAGTTTAATAGCCCTTTGGGTATAGTTTGGCATTACTCTCCAGAATGATTGGATCAATTCACAACTCCACCAACAATGCATTACTATCAGTTTCCCCCCATCCTTTTCAATATTTATTATTATCTTTTCTGCCATTTTAGCCAATCTGAGAGTTGATTTTCATCCTTTATTTTTTCCTCTCTTGACCACTCCCTACCTCCATCCAAAAAATAAAGTAGTGAGAAGGGATGTGACCAACATGGTGATCTGTAATTGAAGTGATCCGCTGCCACTGTGCTCCTCTCTACCCTCCCCAGACCACATTTCAGGTTCTAACACCTTCTTCTTTGTTTTTAAGACTCTGTATTCTCTCCTTGACCCTATCCCCTCTTCAACTGTTGTCCCCTTTCCCTAACCTGAATGTTTCCCTGTTAAGTTTAAGTTTTACCCTACCAAATTCATACATATGTATGTTCGTATATGTGCATGAGTGTTTTCAATCCTCCTTTGTGGTCCAGGTTGAGAGCACAGTTCACATGATGACTGGTGTCCTCAGCCCTTGCCTCCATTTTTGTATTCTCTTCTCATGTACTCCAATAAAAAGAAATAATATTTTTTCTTCTAATGAATCTCTTTTTCTTTTCCTTTTCTTTCTTCCCAAGCCACCAAAATGGAGTAAATTCACCTTCATTTACCTTATTTAATTCTTTCTGTAAACTCCTGAAATCATGACATGCTGAAGAAAAACTTAGTTTTTCTATTATCTTTCTAGAATTCTCTTACATGTGTTTGCATTTCAAAGTATCTACTAAGCTCTGATCTTTTCATTGTAACTACTTTAAAGTCGTTATTCCACTAATGGCCCATTTATTTCCTTGTAGAATTATGTCTTGCAGGGTATTTTATTCTAGTTATATGATTTTATTTTTTAATAAATTATGTTTCTAGATTATTTCCTTTAGAGTGGTGGTTGTCAGGTTTTGTGTGAAACTGATTTGGCTCCTTAGTTCATGAACATTTTCTTTTTGGTTGCTTCTAGCATTTTTTATTTGATCTGTAAACTTCAGATTTTGGCTATGCCATTGCTGGTTATTTTCAAGTCATAGTTTTGTTTTGTTTTTCCCAAGAAGTGACTGGTGGATTTTATTTTCATTTGGGCCCCTGAGAAATTTTATTTCTTGACACATGGCTTTTCTAGGAATTGGTGGGGGAGATCATAGTTCTTATTAGGGAATCCAAAAATTCTCTCTTCTGGGCTTGTTTTCTATATCAATTGTCTTTGAAAGTAGATATTTTCCATTCATTTTCTTCAATTTCTTAAATATTTGAGTTTTATATCTTGTATCTCTAGTACTTAACACTGTACCTCATATATACTAAGTGTTTAATAAATAGATTATTTGGATTTTCTAGGTAAGTACACTCTTTTAACTTTGCCGTTACATCATTCTAGAAGTTTAGTTATGGGTTTCAAAAAGATCTCATAAGGTGGCTCCTCTTGAAAGACAGTCCTTATGGTTTGATTGATGGGGTAGAAGCTGCAGAGAAATGAGAACTGCCCAAAAGAGGAATCAGCTATTTTCGAAGGTAGTGAGTCTCCTAGAAGAAGCTAGAAGATCAACTGTCAACTAGGTTTAGTTGAACTCCTTTCAGGCACAGGTTCAATTAGATAGCCACTAAGGTCCCTTCCATCTCTGAAATTCTTTAATTCTGAGACTCTACTATAGCATGTCCATTTATTTTTTTCATACTTATATCAAGATAATACACATGCCCAAGCAATCTTTAAAAGCAAAGAAATGAACAAAAGTGTTGGTGATTTAAAGGAACCGTTTGGATAATGGGAATACCACAATTTAACCAGTAAATGTTACTAAGTCCAAAGACCAGAGCATCCCAATAAGCAAAGTTCTCTGCATAGAGTCTGTATGATAAACAATGGCTTGGAAAAAGGAAACACAGAAATTGACTGGAGTAAACTATTTAAAAAATAAATTTGGTGAAATGAAAAAATTTATATATTGAATAAAACAACTTCTTAAAAATTAGAACTGGCAAAATGGAAAAAAAAATCCACCAAACAAAACAACTTCTTTAAAAGTATAATTGGCCAGATACAAAGGATGTTAAAAAAAAAAAAAAAAAAAGCTAACAAGAAAACAATTCACTAAAATTTTGATTGGACTTAATGAGGTATCAAGAATCAGACAAACAAAACCAAAAAATGAAAAAATAAATTAGAAGAAAATGTAAATGTAAAATACCTCATTGGAAAAACAACTGGCCTGGAAAAAAGATCCAGGAGATACAATCTAATAATTATTGGACTACCTGAAAGCCATGGTAGAAAAACAAAACAAAATTGGACAATATCTTATATGAGATCATCAAGGAGAACTGCCCTGATATTCTAGAGCCATAGATTAAAACAGTCATTGAAAGAATCCATTGATCATCCTGAAAGAGATACCAAAATGAAAACTCCAACAAATATTGTAGCTAAATTCTACAATTTATCAGATCAAGGAGAAAATACAGCAAGCAGCCAAAATAAATAAATAAATAAAATAAAACAAAACAAAACAAAAAACAAAAACCATTCAATAATTGAGGATCCATAATCAAGATTATCCAGGATCTTCCACATTAAAGGATCAGAGGGCCTGGAATGACATTCCAGAAGGCAAAGGAACTTGGACTATAACCAGAATCAATTACTCAGCAAAATTAAGCATTATCTTTCTGGAGAAAAGATGGACATTCAATAAAATAGAGGATTTTCAATTATTCCTGGCTTTTCCAATGAGGTATTTTATATTTACATTTTCTTCTAATTTTTTTTTTTCATTTTTTGGTTTTGTTTGACTGATTCTTGATACTTCATTAAGTCCAATTCAATATATATATATATATATATATATATATATATATATATATATATATATATATATATATATATATATATATATATATATATATATATATATATATATATATATATACACACACACACACACACACACACATATATGAAAGGTCCCACATGTGCAAAAATTATTGTGATGAGGCTAGTATCAGAGAGTTATTAAAATCCCTTTGGATTTTAATAACTCTCTGATACTAGCAGAGGTTTTTCATGAAAAAATTCATGAAACCCAAAATATTAACTGGCAAAAATGAAAGTTTGTTGTTGGGCAGGAAGCCAGTTCTGCTAAGAGACTGACTTCTACAGTGGAAAAGTCTTATTAGGGAAATGGAGGCTGACACTGAGAAGAGAATGCCTTCTCAGCGGGCTGGGTCCTAGCAGCTGCTTTAGACCTTCTGCAATGAGTGAGTTTAGAAACTGCCCTTTAAAAGGAGTCTTGAGGCTTTAAAAAGCCAAGGTTCCCAGGCCTAGATGCTTAGTGGTATCCAGCCTAGATCTCCTATTGGAATTAAGAACCCTTCAAAGGGGTGCTTTTTGGCCAAGATTTCTAATTTAATCAAAGGGTCTGGGATCCCCCAAAGATAACTTATCTGGGGGGAGACTCACAGATCAAAAGGGAACACAGTTTCAGAGAGATCATCTTAAGGGAACATAGTTTCAGTAAAGGGAACCAGTTTCCTTCCCCTTCAATTGTAGCCGTCTTTTTGTAGTGGCAAAGAACTGGAAATTCAGTGGATACCCATCTGTTGAGAAATGGCTGAATAAGTTATAATATGTGAATATAATGGAATACGATGAGCAGGTGGAAAGACTTACAAGGATTGATACCGAGTGAAATGAGAAGACCCAGGAGATCACTATAGACTACATGATGATCAACTGTGATGGGCTTGGCTCTTTACAACAATGCCGTGATCTGGGACAGTTCTAACAGATGTGAGATGGAAAGTGCCCTCCGCATTCAGAGAGAACCAAGGAGACTAAACGTGGCTGGAAGCGTAGTATTCTCAGCTTTTTGTTGTTTGTGTTTTCTTGTGCTTTTTCCCCTTTTGATCAGATTTTTTTGTGCAACATGATGGATATGGAAATAAGTTTAGAACTGTACATATATCAGATCGCTGGCTGTCTTGGGGAGGGAGAAAGGAAAAGGAGAGGAGATTTGGAATGGGAATACAAATGTTCTTCCGGCAGCTGGGAAAACAAGGCTGAGCCAGGAGGGAGACGGAGAAAGGCCGATGCCATTACTCCCCAGGAGTGCAAGCACAGGCTATGGAGTCAGCCTCCATCGCCACGTGGGGAAACCTCACGTTCCGCACCAGCAGAACCTCCAGCCCCGCCCGGGGGATGGCTATGGACACCGGAGAGGGGCCCTGCCCGCTCATCCCCTGAGACACTCGGACCTCACAGGCCAGGCTTTCTGGGCTGTTTCAACATCTGTAAAAGGGGATGGGACGGGCGTGGTCTAAACAGTTTCCAAGGTAACTTGGATTTATCCCGGCCTCTGGGATGACTGTGGGCCTCAGTTTCCCCTTGGGAAAGAAGTAGGCCTGTGGCAGAGTGACGCCCCGCCCACCCCAACAAGGCCGCGCCATTCCCTCCCTCCCTCCTCCCCGGGATACTTACGGCATCTCGCGCTACCGGAACCGGAACAGCCGCCAACTCCTCCGAGACGCTCCCGCTCCGCCCCACGCCGGGGCGCTGTTTCTTGACTCTTCGCCGGCCGGAAACCCGGAGCATGCGCATGCGCCTTCGACTCCTTACGCTACTGATAATAACAGCGCTTGCGCAGACTCACGCCTGGGCCGTCCCCCGCCCCCTCGCCACTTCCTACTTCCGGTGGCGACTGTTGCCAGGGTAACGAGAAGACTGAGGTGTTGGAGTCCGGGAAGCAGCTCGAGACCCTGAAGTGAAGAGACTCGGCGGAGGCGCCTTTTCTTCACAGGGGACGCAGGGCGAGGTAGGAAGCCGGTCGCGGCGCCCCCCGCTCGCCCTGCTTCGGGCTTCTCCCTGAGGAGGGGGGCCGGCTAGGAGTCCCAGAGGTGGAAGGGGAGGAGAGCTCCCCACGAGAATAACCATGGTGACCCCACGTGCAGCCGAGGCCCGGGAGAGACGACCGCAGGCCCCACCCCCCCAAACACAGCACGTCAAACACTTGGCGGGGATTTCGCATCCGCAGAGTGCGGGCCGGGTGTGCTGCCTACTCACTGTGTGCGGCCTTTGCAGACCTACTGTGTGTGGGGTGGGGGAGGGCCTGCTTTCTGTGGCCTGTGTAGATTTAGTTAGATTATGTGCTGTGGGGGAGAGGGGGGTTGTATGTGCGGCCTCTGCAGGCCTACTGTGTGTCAGGGCTAGGTGTGTGCGGCCTACCTACTGTGAGCGGCCCGTACAGGCCTTCTCTGTGTGGGGGCCTACTGCGTGCGGGCCTACTGCGTGCAGGTGGGATGCCAGTCAGTACTCTCCACCCTCCTCCTCCTCCTGCTTGTCAGAGGCCTTGTTGCCCTCTTTGCTCCATCCTTCTCCTTCTCCTGAGAAGTAAAGCGCCCCCTGCAGGGAGGACTCTGCTCCGGCCGCCGGCTGTCATGGAAAGGCCCCTCTTAGGGTTGATTCCCAGTCCTGATCACTCCCAGTACTTTTCACCCGAGCAAGGCCGGGCAGGCCCGGGGGCGGGGAAAGGCTTCGGGCGCCTCGGTTCCTCATCTTCTCCATCCCTGGGATGGGGGCAGGGACGTCAGAGCAGTGGGGGGCACCCCCGCTCCCCCTGGGCCCGCACAGCCCACACAGCACCAGTAGGGGGCACCAGCAGCCTCTCCCGCCAGGTTCTCTGACGCTCCGCCCGGTGGTCACAGGCCTCTGTCCTCTGTCCCAGGTGGTTCTCCTTGCTCCCAGCCGCTGCCCTGGGCCCAGGTCCGGCCCCTCCGTCTGTAGGCGGCCTTTTAATTCAGTTTCCGGGGCCCCTTCTGGTGTGGGCTTCTGCCCCCTCCCCCTCCCCCTCACGCCCTGCTGTGCGCCTTCCTCACTAGTCCAGAGGAAGCCCCTTGCGGGCAGGGACTGGCCTTCACCCTCCTTGCAGCCTCAGCCCATTCTCTCGGGAGCTCTCCTCGCCAGTCTCAAGGGGGAGAGGCGGCCTTTCTGAGCTCCCAGAACCCCTCGTCTTCCGCAGTGATTGGGCCCCTCCTCCCCTGGGAGAGTCCCTCTGCTGTCACCCCAGTGACAGGGCCCTGGGCCGAGGGCTGGGCCCCAGGGAGCCCGGGAAAGGCGGCCGCCTCGGGGAGTTCGGCCTCTGCCTCCTGCCCCTCACGCCCCCCCCCCCGCCCCCTGCTGCCCGTGATGACGTCACTGTCTCTCTCCTCCCCCTTCCCCCCAAGCTGCTCCCGCTTTGACATCCAGTCCTCAGCCTCCCTTTGGTTCCAGATCATTCCCCGGTCCTCCCCCCGACTGACTGACTGTGTGCGTTCTCTGCCCATGGCAGCCAAGCCTTTCTCACCCCCCCAGCCCCCTTCGGCTGATCCCGGGGAGCCCTGTCGCTTGTTGCTGCGCCGTCTCCCCCTTTGCCTTTCTTTGTAACCCTGGCACTTGGAGGTTCCCGACACACAGTAGGGCTTAAGAGGGTCCACCCAGAACAAGCTGTTTTCAAAGACAAGTGGGGGTGACTGGGAGAGAGCATGGATGGAGAGTCCTCCCTGACCGGAAGAGGCCTTTGGGATCCCCCCCGGGGAGTTCCTCCAGGTCAAAGGTGGCAGCATGTCCGTTAAGTGGGCGGGGTGGGGGAGCTGCGCAGGTGGGGGCTGGGTCGTGCTGCCGCCTTTGCTGGAGGAGCTCTGGTCCAGTACTCTCCACCACGAGAGACGGCCGGTCTCCTGTTGTGGTCAGGCTTCCTTTCCTGTGTGGGCTGCACCAGGGGCGTCCGAGGGCCCTTCCCGCTTTCCATTTCTGTGCTTTCCCTCCGCCCGAGTGCCGGGTTCACGGGCTCCCTGCCCTCAGGGGCCTGAGGGGGACGTCCAAGCGCACGGACCCGCTCCAGGTTAAGGGGAGCCGGCGCCAGCCTCGAGTCTCTTGTGAAGATCACTGTTGGGGAATGAACATTTGTTTTCTCTCTCCTCCTTGATATTAATAGCTTCTTGTCACCATTTATAAGCCTCTGTGTTTAAAGCGCCGGTTCTTAATTAGAGTGACCCCAATTTGCAGTAACCAGACTGTGACACCACATCCCTGTGGGGTCCTTCTAAATCTGGCCTAATAGGAAAGTGTCAGCCGCGCGGCCTGGCTATTATAAATAGGGTACTTCAGCCGGAGAAGTGATGATTATCTTCCTTTCCCAAGTGTAAAAGGCCAGTGTGCCTCAAGAAGGTGCAAATCATTTAGGCCCCCCGGAAGTCCCAATGAGTCCTGAAGGGGGCCCCACCACTTGGATTGCCTTGTTGTTGAACTTGAAATATCCAATTTATTAGGTTGAATATATTTTCCGAAGTCAACACTGAGTAAAATAATGTTGGGAGCTGTTAGAGCAACAGCAGGATTTAGTGTCCCGCCGCGATGGCCGCCGAAAGCCTCCGTCAGGAAGGATGAAGACACGAACCCGGCCGGCGGACGGGCCTTTCACCCCGAGTAATAACATCGGATTTCTCTACGTCCCTCCTGGGCGGCTCAGAACCCTTCCCACGGCTTGTTGTGGCCTCTTCCCGAAGGACAAATATTCCAGGCCCATGTTCTAGAGGAGCAAACAGAGAGTTTCTTAGCCGCCAAGGGGAGGAAAGCAGCCCAGAGCGGCTGCGCCCTTGGTTGTAAGCAGCCGAGCAGGCACTGGCACCAGCTTCCCCAGGCTCCCGAGACCAAATGCAGGGGACCGGCCGTCCACTCCGCTTAGCGTGCCATCTAAACCGGGTCTCCCGCTCCCTCCACTTCCTTGCAGCTCCGAAGCTTTCCTTGGACTTAAATCATTTGTTAAATAAAATTTTCAATAAAAAGCAAACATAGGAACTGGAAGATGGTTCAATGCCTATTTAACTCTGCAGTCTTTTCCCATCCTTTAGTGGACAACTGTTTTATAAATTTGAAGTTTGTGTACGTTACTCTTCACTCATCTGCCTTAGTCTAGGCCTCCTGTTATTTCTCTGCAGCCCAACTTGATCATTCTTTATGGCAATCATTAAAGGCACTCCCTTGTTAAGTAAGTCTTGGGGACATAGAGGCAAAAACAAAACGTTCTCTCGGAGACAGCACGTCCTCCACATGTGACTGAATGAACTCCAGGTGCTTTGGAAGGGGAGGGGGCCCTGCGGCAGCTGGCATCTTGGGAAGGCTGAATGTGGCCTCTGAACCAGGCTGTGAAGGAAGCCACGTTCTCCCAAGCAGAGGAGCCTGAACGAGGCAAGGGGACGGGCAATGGGGTCATTTATGAAGAGGCATCCAGGGTACTGCACAGGGACCGAGGATAAAAACACAGGCGAGCACACATCTGGGCCTGACGCCTCCCCCTCTGCCTCAGCTCTTCCCCTTCTCTCCTCTGACACCGCCCCTCATCACCTCCTGTGGGGAGAAGCTCTGTCTGCCTTATCTCCCCTGCAGTTCTGACCATGTTACCCCCTCCTCAATAAACTCCTCTGGCTCCCTTCTCAACTTGGGCCATTTTCTGTGGCTGTCCCCCAGGCTCAGAGTGCTTTTCTGCTGGCTTCCCCCATTAGATGGTGAGCTCCTGAGGGCAGCCATTGCCTGTTGCCCCTGTCTCCCTGTCCTTTAGTCCAAGGTCCAGCACAGGGTGGATGAGCGCTTTATAAACCAAGACAGGCTGACTGAGTAGAGGTGACCATTGAGTCCCTGGGCCATGGCAAGATGAGACTGGGGAGGCTCGGGTATTAGAGTGTGGAGCCTTAAGGTTCAGGGACATCCCAAAGTTTTAGGGGGAAAAGTGAAGATGGTGATCTGAACAGAGGAAGTGAGCAGTTTGTACTTAAATGTAAAGGTCACAGGGAGCTTGAAGTTGTTCACTGGGGAATGAGCCGGGCCTGGACTATGGCAGCTTCCCTGAGGATGACAGGAGGGGTAGGGCCTGGAGGGAGGGAGGGAGGGAGGCTCCCACAGGTAAGAAGGGGAGGAGGGTCTAAAGGAGAAATTGGGACTCACCCACAGCTTGTGAACCCAGATCCTCAGAAGAAGGGGGTGGGGCCTTGACCGGAATCGGGAAGTGTGTAGTGGGTTCAGCAGACTTATCCTGTAAAGGACCAAGTAGTAGATATTGTAGGCTTTATAGGCTAAGAGACAAAACATGACCATGGAAACCTTCCTTTTGTTTTAATGGGTTGACATGACAGATACGTGCTGGTAATAAAATTAAACTGCACTATGATGAAAAGCATGGCATTCAAAATATGTCCAATTCTAATTGCCTCACTGCAATTGGTAGCATGCCTGAACACAAGAGGAAGCAGTGTGCGCCACACAACCACCTCTGGCTCTTCCTCAACGCCATGGGTATACCTGGAAAGCAGCCAGACAATACACAAACCACAAGCTTTACTGAAAGGACACAGAAAGGTGAATATCACATAATTCTCATTTCAATGAAGATTACTCTTAATTTGGTCTTTTTTCAAGTATTAAAAATGCAAAAACGGATCTTATTCCTTAGATCTTGGGTAGGAGGGGGCATTTAGCCCTTAGTATACTGGTTAGTGGGATAGAGTCAATCATGTGGTATTCACTTTTGGATCTACCTGGATCTTCTCCTGCCTTCAGCCACTTGGGACTTGTCTAGTCTTTCATTACTGAAGATAGTGACACTATAATACAAATAGGTCTTTTTTTTTTCTCCTTAATTATTTAGTTCCTTGGGAAATATTCTCAGCGGTAGGATTACCAAGTCAAAGGTTATGAGACCTGAGTTTTTGAAAAAGGAAAGACTTCTGCCTTTGAGTTGCATCATGTATTATCTTACAATATTATGTCTACATTATAAAATCAGTGATGATTTTTGTTAAAGCCCAAACAATTACTTTCCTTCTCTCAAGGATATAATTTAGAATCTAGAATTCTTGATGAATTTGTCTATTTAAATCTTAAATTTGAAAATGTGCCTTTTTAAAAAAACGTGCCTTTTAAAAAAAAAATCACTGATTTCTCATTTGTTTCATGTTTAATTGACATTGTTTGGTCTTAAAATATAACAATGAAATTTTGAGCAAAGCAGGAAAGTTTTTGTGTGGCTCTAAAATATCCTTTCTTTTTTGGTGAACATCTTAGTGGCTAACATTTTGAATATCCCTTTTGAACAGTATAGTAATTAAAAATAATCCAGAGAAATGCTGGAATAACACAAATGAAGAAATACACAGAGACCCATTTAGCTGTTTACTATTCATAATGTTGAGACTTTCCTCAGTACTTTGTTTCTCAAAAAACTTTCTCTATTTCTCATTGCAATCAGGGATTATTGCATAATTGAGGGCTCTTTATTAGAAGAGAAGAGAAACACCAGCAAAAGGTTTATTTTGTTCTTGCCATTCCTGTGACCCATAAGATTTTTTTCTTCATGCAAATGTGTTGTCATTAATATGAAAATACAAATGAAAGAAATATACACATACATTTTAATATATTGCTTTGGGGTTTTTTCCCTTTGACTTGAGAAGCAAAATGGAGATTATTTTTAGATTATTAAGGAATCCAACCATGACAATCTTTGCATTTTTTTATAGAATGGCCAGTGGTCCAGGAGGTCATGCATCTCTCTCCAATCAGAAATCGACACCTTGGGAATGTTCTCGAACAAAGAAATTACAGGTCACTGAAGAGGAGCTGTTTTATATGAATTGTAGAGCTGCCTATCTAACTGTTTTTAAAAGCAGTTTAGAAAATATTATGTCAAGAGATCAACTCTGCATAGGTAAATATTCTTTTACTTTTCAGCACATGCGTTTATTTTTTCTGATAAATTGAGAAAAGCAAAAAAAAAAATAAGATTTAGTATTTTAATCCTAAATTATTTTCATTTCTTAATAAAGGTTGACTAATAAAATCATAGTCTTTTTATATGATCATATGCTACAAAATTAAACTCCAAAATTATTAAATAAAATATTGAATTAAATGTCACATTTTAAACCTTAAAGTTTTTGTTTTACTTTGAGTATATTTTCAGCCATCATTATCTAAGGATTAGTGGTTTACATTGATAGGTAAGAGCTTTACATTCTGAGTAAGCTTGAATTTGACTAATGAATGAAAAAGAATTGATTAGTTCTGACCATGAGACACTTAGCAGCATGCTGAGCAAACTCAAAAGAATGGTCTCCAGGAAGTGAATTCAGTCTGAGAAGTAATGGGAATAGTGACCTGATGTATTGGGCAGCCAGCCAGATGGAAGGGGAAGGATGGTCTGGCTTGAGGCCTGAGGTCAGCCACATAGAGTGGGCCACCCCAGTTTGCACTCCTCTCAGTCACCAATGAAAGTAAGTCCAGAGATGAGTGAAATTCCCTAAGAACATAGATTCTGGAGTCCGGTGCAGAAGATGGTGCTCCAGATGGGAAGAAGCAATTCAGTGATAAGGTGGGTTAGGTGGACAAATGGGTAGGAAATCTGTTCAGGATCTGGGGCCAGCAGAAATAGTGGATGAGGTAAATTTGAAACTCCATAGTCACAGTCAAAATGGCTGAGGCCCAGGTTGAGGAAGAAAAAGAGAGAATGTTTGAGTTTTGTCATTGGGTAAAGATTTGAAGAGAGGAAAAGAGAACAGAATGAAAAGACAAGAAGGAAAGAGAGAAGAAAGAGTAGTTTATTTTCGTTGTTGTTATCCCTTTCCTTTGTCGTTTATTACATGGCCCCTAAGGACATGGTCAGCCCCATAAATGTTAAAAAGAAAAAAGACAGCCCTCTAGTCCATTTGTGATGATCAGTAATGTTGGGACTGTCTACAGATATGGCTTCCGGTAGTTTGGGCCTTAAGGCCAGCGATGAACACAGGACCCAATGACTTGACAAGTCATTTCTTTAAAACAGGGCAGTGGTATGGTGCTTGAGTTGCAGAAGGGACTTCTGTTTATGGGGCCATAGGGATTGGGAATTCCTGATGCAGTTCTTCAGTGCCCCCTCTGTGTATCCCAGGGATGAAGAATCTTTCCCTTTCCTCAGAGCTGACATTCAGTCAGGATCATGCCAGAGTCATACTGAAGACCCCCAAGGAGTCAGGCCCCTTTCTCTTTTGGACCCTCTTCCTGATTAGAAAATGTCCCAAGGGGTGGGGGATGAAAAGCTGTGCAGCTCGTGCTGAAGAGGAATGAAGGCACTTTAGGCACAGTGGCCAAGAGGAATGTGAGCCCTCTGCCATCAAGGTGCCCAGGGCCGGAGCCAGCAGGAGGCCGCCATGATCCAGGGCTCGTGGGCAAATCACTGCAGTCCTGAGACCTGAGAGATGGACCAGTGTACCAAGAGAGCCATTGAGGCAGGGAGAGGGCAGCCTGGGGCAGGCCCTCATCACCTGCAGCCTGTTTGGTCATTATTCTTATTGATACCAATAATAGTCAGCATTTACCGGGCTCTTTCAGATGGGCAAAGGACTTTACAGGAAGCATCTCTGATTCTCACAACAGCTCTGAGAGAGAGGGGCTATTGTTATCCCCATCTTACAGATGAGGAAACAGGCAAAGTAAGTTTAAATGGCTTGCCCAGAGTCACACAGCTAGTAAATTTCTGAACCAGAAATTGAGCCTAGATCCTCTTTCCTGCAGGACCCAGGTGTCCACTGGGCCGCCACCTGCATAACCTCCCAATCATTTCCTATATCATCTCCCGTATTACCTCCTAAATTATCTCCCATGCCATCTCCTGTACCAACCTCCCATGTCATCTCCTGCATCACCTCCCATGCCATCCCCTGCATCACCTCCCCTACTATCTCCTATGTCACCTCCTGTACCACCTCCCGTGCCATCAGTGCCACCCTGCTCCCTTCTAATTGCTCTCCTTCATATCTCTTCTCCAGTTCATCCTCCACTTTCTGCCAGATGATTTTCTTAAGACCTAGGTCTCACTGTGCTGGGCTCACCTTAACTTAGCGCTTGTGAACGTGGGCTCCATGAATTCAGAACTTGTTGACCTCTGGTTGCTGCATTTCCATATAAGTGATGTCCTTTGGGATCCTGTGCATTTCATTTTGTGCATTTAAAATCCTGCTTTGGAGAAAAGGCCCCTGGACTTCTCTGGCTTCCCCGACCTGAGCCAGAGGGGTCGGACACAAAAAAAGCTGTCCTGGTCTGAGTTCTCATGCTTTCAAGTTCTGCCCCTTGCCCATTGGCCTTCTCTCTGTGCCCCGTGACACCTGCAATTCTGATGAAGCTGTCAGCCATGCCTTTTATCCAAGCCATTGAGAAGAGCCCGGGAGACCTCCAAGGCCTCTTAACTCCTGAAGCCTACCACAGCTTTATTCAGTTCTGAGAGGGAGATAAGCCCCTGGCATAGGATTGTACCCACCCAGAACATTGTGAGCCGTCCTTTGGGAAGCCTGAGCTGCTTTGGGGCTTGCCTCCCTCACTCTATCTCCCAGGAGATAGATATCTTGGAGAGAACTCCACCAGAAGATGAAGCTGCATTCGCCACCTACCAAATCTTGTTGTCTTTCCCTTTTAAAAAACTGAGGACCTTGTTTCCTTTCTCCTCCTGTGTGGTCTCTCCTGTCCCCCTGCCCCATCGGCCTGTAATCTGGGCTAGACTCTTCAGGGTCTCTGAGTGAGTTCCCCATCTTCTTATCTCGGATATCACCTACTTTTGTCCTGGCCTTTTCTGCCCCGCAACAAAAGAGGGAGTAAAGCACAAATTCAGGCCTCCCCTTGGTCTCCTGCCCTGCCCCAGGTCCTCCCCTGCTCCCCGAGGCTGCTTGAACAGCTCAGTCATCAGGAGCTCTCCTCTCCTGAGCCACTCAGCCGCCCAGGCCACGCTCGGGCTCCTCGGCTTCTTGCTCCTGCTCTCTCGGCCCATCCGGGGCAGCTGCTGAGTTACTCGAGTGGCCATTCGGCTCCTTTCTCACTTTCAGAGTTGCTTTTTTGTCTTCTGAATTCCATTCATGAGAGTTCCTTATCCCTCCTAGGCTAACTTCTAGAGAATTTCCATCATCTCCCCATCTCGCTCTGAGCCCTTGGAAATCCGGGCTTCCAGATCTGAGGTACATTTCAGACAACAGGGGAGTTGCAGTTTACTTACACACATTCATCTAGGCGAGCTTGGGCAGCAGGAAGGAACGGACACATGCAGGAGACAGAGAGAATGAGAGAGAACAGTTTACAGAATGTAGGAGTCTCCCTTGCCATTTTATGTTCTGCTGGTCCCAGTTCCCAAGTGCCTCTTGTAGAGTAGCCATCTTGCGGCCAAGTTTGAGTCTAGATTCTTCTCTTTATCATGTCCACAGGCAGTCTATTCATTTCCTTTAAGCACACTGAACTAAGGTTCATTCTTCATTGGAACTTCTATGGTTCCTGCCCAGTCAGCTGGAAAGCCCCTGCTGGGTTCTTCCCCTTTGACTTCCTGGAGAGGCAAAGAAGAAATGGTTCTGGGCTTTTAATGCAGGCACACTTGGGTGGGAAGCCCTATCAAGACTATTTTGTCCCTAATCAATGATTTTTCTGCTAGCTAAGCCTTAGCTGTTTTTATTTGCTTCCATTTAAAAAGGATTCAAGCCTCCTTCCTCATCAATAGCTTAGTTAAGTATGGAGACTCCAAGCAAATTCATTCTAAGGCTATGCTTTCTTCATTCTGTCTCTATTCAGGAACCTCTTATTAAACTGCGGTCCAGAAATCCCAATCACTATCACAGACAGCTTTTCAGCTTGTAAGTCACTTCCCAGGTCTATTGTTGTCTTTGTGTCCTTTGTCTTTTGTCAATGTTATATGTATATATATGTATGTATGTATATATATATATATATATATATGTGTGTATGTATATGTGTGTGAATATATATGTATATATACATACATATGTCATCTGTTTCCTTTACACTTCAATTTCTTGCTCAGATTTTTTAATCTTTGGCAATGGTTTTAGCGCTCTTTGGAACTGATTTCAGTGACCAGAAATTGATAGTATCTGGTCAACAGAAAGATGCCTCTAGTACAAGCACCACTACCCATGCACTTCCCAGCAAAGTGAATACAAAACACATAAAAGTCACTGGGAATGGAGGCAGAGTCGGCTTATTCTAGGAGGTGGTGCCTGACATGAACTTCAGGGGAAACTGATGACTCTAGAAAAGGGGGTGAGGACCCCAGGCATGGGAGAGGCTCTGCAGAGGGAAGAAGAGGCTCATACAGGATGGGAAGAAAAACTGATTTGACCAGTTCCTTTCATCTTGAATTGTTAAATATTGAAGTGCTAGAAACTGTTCTAAAAAGTCGTATGACCCACAGCAAAGGTGGTGGGTGATCTCTCAGAAAATAGGCTCGCCAAAAGGAAGTCATCAGATGGCTTTGGAAAAGGCTGTAGGACAACTTTTTATTTATTTCCTCAGCTGTATAAGAAATGTTTCAGATTCAAGGACTCATCAGCGTGTCTCATCACCTACTTGACCATAGCACAATTAACTCTTCATATTTCCTTTGCTCTCCTGGGAGGCAAAGACCACTTTGGGGTGCTCTTGAGCAGATATTGCCCAGCTACCTTGGCTCTGCACTCTCTGAGCAACTCATAAAGTCTGTATCTTTGGGCCAGACATGACTGCAGGTTCAGGGTGATCCCCTCAGTGTTCACCTTCTTTGAATGATGGTGTGCTCTTGGGAAGCACCTCCCACCAGGAGCAAGCACCAAGTCAGGTACCTCAGCACTAGGGCTCAAAGGTGACCTCCAAGGATAGAAATGTTTCCCCCTGGCAGAGGCAGCCCTCGAGGTCCGGATCTCAAGTTCACCTTTTCTTCTGCTCTGTGCTTTTAGCCAGGCAGTGGTGAAGGAAATCCCACCCCTACTCCCACAGAAGTCTGAAGCAGAACTGATGGAGGCCCAAAATGTGCTCTCGAATATACTCTCTTTAATGAGCACACAGTAGGCACTCAGTAAATGTTTATTGACTGACTTATCCAGTCTTTTCCTACCTCAGTCATCAGTGATTTTTGACGCAGCCCTCCAGTTGCAGGTGCCATTGAAGTGTTGCTTCACCATACCAAAGTTCACATCTCCTAGGAAGGGGCCATTCCTAATTCAATAAGAAGGCCCTTGCTCAGCAGATGACGACCCCATTCCAACTGGACTGTTTCAACACTGAGTTATTTATAGATCTTAAATGCATTCATTGTATCAAATAAATACGTGCGTATTGATATAACTTCTGACATGTTATTACTGAGCTTCCTTTTGCTGTTATCACCAATCCAAATAAGTTTATAGTTTATACTTTTCCCTTATTGAGGCATTTACTTTAGAAACCAATTGAATATGTATTATGAAGATACTAATTTTACAGACTTATCTGGAAAAATGAAAAAGTTAGCATTCTTCTTCCATCAATTCTTGGTGCTAAATGGAGCCCCCTTTATGACATGCCAGTGATTAATTTCAAATAATCTGAGTGTAAACATAGGCGCAGTGGGAACAAGTGTGAGAATGTTGGCTTTCTTCTGTATCCAGGTACCACAAATATATACCAAAGGTACATGCATCTCTATTTTGGGACTGGATGGACCACAATTATCAAAGCTTGACACGAACATGTTAACAGGAAAATAACAGTTACTATAGGTTCATATCAAAATTTCAGGTATACCTGGCCAAGAGATTAGGTGTGTGGAGTCAGTCTTGAAGTGTCTAGAGTTACATTATGTTAGTACTGTTAGCTACCCTCCGCGGTTCATTCAATACTTATTCATGACAATAGACTCTAATGAATTATTACAAAAGATTTTTAAAACAGTTTCTAACAGTTCATAGAAATAGGAATGCCGAAATAGAGAATCTATCTATCTATCCATCCATATATCTATCTATCTATAATCTATCCATCCATCCATCCATCCATCTATATATCTATCCATACATCATCTGTCTATCTACCTATATTGCCATCCATTCATCCATCTAGCTAGCTAGCTAGCTATCTATATGCATATTTTATGGAGAGAGAGGGGAGGAAGAGACAGAATTCACTTTTGTGAATTGTTTGTTTTCCTTTCTATATACTGTAATTCTAACCTTCAAAAAGGGAAAGTACACAACATTATTTTTTAAAATGTATACTAAAAATAGCAATTCAATTACTTGTTGTTCAGTCTCATCTGACTCTTGGTGACCTCATTTGGTTTTTCTTTGCAAAGAAACCGAAGGATTTGTCTTCTCTGACTCACAGATGAAGAAGCTGAATTAAGTGACTTCATGGGGTCACATAGCTAGTAAATGTCTGAGGCAGTTTTGAACTCGGGAAGATGAGGTATCCTGACTCCAGGCCAGGTGCTCTGTCCACTGTACCACCTAATTGTTTACTTACTTGCTAGATACTTGTTCCCTAGAGTGACCTTGCGAAGGTCCAAGATTGTATTAACAACTGCCCCTGCTTTTAGGGGATGTTTAAGAGAAGAGAATGTCAGCTATTACAATTAAAAGTTCCCTCTTTTCCCAAAGCATCTCTAACCCCGCCCAAAAAATATCTGGCTGTTTCAAAAAAGCTTTTAGTTGGATGCATTAGAGGTGGCAAGTACATTTTTAGAGAAGAGGGAGATTGACCTTGTAATATGGACTCATGAAAAAAAGTAGAAATCTTAACAGTAAGTAGTTTGAGAACTGGGCTTGTGGAGGACTATTTCTTTCATCTTTGTGTTCCTCTGAAAGTAGAATAGTGATATGCCAAGTTCCAATAGGAATAATTTCTTTTTCCTTTCTCTCCAGAAGTCCATTTTTATCCAACTTGATTCTGCTCCAAATTAAATGACTGTGTATATCTGGGTTCCCCATAATCAGCTACCCAGTTTACTTGTCCATTGGTCCTCGACATCTCTGAATAAATAAATAAATGATGAATTAGTCAGATATTTCTTTTCTGGTGTGACTGTTCATAATAACCTTCCATCTAGGCAACACAGACAAGAACCTACACATTTCTGTAAGAATGTATTAAGTTTTTATGTGGGTATTTGTTTTGTCTTTCTTTTTTAGGTTTTTTCCTTCTAGTAAATAACTGGGTTTTTCTATTTTCTAATATTTCCCCAAAGCATTTAGTAAAATATTTTGCACAATGGGTGAAGACTTAAATGTTTTATGATATAAATGATTTATAAGGTCTAAGTGTGCTTCCCTGGATCTAGTTAGTGTATTTGTTGTGCCAAAAACATCTCTTGAGATGGCACATCACTTGAAGTTTATTCACTCAGAGAAAATCATGAAATTAACTATCCAGATCATTTTTCTGAGGTTCTGAGAATATACAGGTAATCCTGTGAAATCTCATTTAATTTGGCTAGTATGTTTTTTTGTTTTGTTTTTCATTTTTCTGTCTTCAGTGCCTGGCATAGTGTTCTGTATATAGGGGTGATTATTAAGGGATGGATTGCAACTGAAATGCAATTCAGTTGGATATGAGATTTCATATGAGACATGAGAATCCCAAATTAGAGCAACTATGCACTTTATTTTTGTGACTTTAAGGGGAATGACCAAGATATTACATGTACTAGATAATGAATATTTTTAACAATCAGACATATGTATGTTCAGCAGCATTTCCCTTTGGGGCTTATGTTATGTGGCCATTATGCAAAAATCTGGCCAGCCTCAATGAAAAGGTCAGCTTGCCCCATTATAGAAAATATTTAAGATTATTTAGAGTCATAGTTAGCAGTATTTCAAAGCGTTTCAGCTCTTGACTTGTCTTTGACTTCAAATGGTTTTTAAATTTGAATAGGCTATCCAGACTTTAGACTTAGATGACTTCTAATCCCAAAATTCTATGATTCTAAAAACAAACACATTTCTGTTTATAGGTTATAATGTAACATACAACTAAAGACCTTGAAAATGCTCATGGCCAACAATAATTAGAAAACAATTTATTCCTTAATTTAACTGTTACTCTTAACCTAATGATTTTTAAATTTAATTCCTTATTTGGCATTTTAAATGTATCAAGGGTATTTGTTGAACCTGGCAAAAGGGTAATTTTTGATGTTTACTTTTTTGTTCCAAGGTCTCAATTGCTTTTGATATTCTGAGTTCTTAATTAATGAACAAGTTTTAGAAAACCATCAAGTTGTGAACTGAAGTGTCAAAATTAATTTTTTTTAATTAATGGACGAGCTTGTTTTTTGAAAAAAAAATTGAATACACAAGAATAACATTTAGTTGTTAGCATTAAAATTATATGTATGTATGTGTTCTCACAATTTTGTAAAAAAAAAAATAACTTGGAGAGGGGAATTATATAATTCAGGACCTAATATAAAGTTAATAAAATTTGAAAAAAAAATTTTTTTTTTACTTGGCAGCACTTCAGAAGGCAGGAAGAAATCCTTCGCAAAAGACAATTGATAAGTACTGGACTCCTCAAACTGCTAAGCTGAATTTTGATGATTTTTGTGCGATTTTAAAAAAAGAAAAGCCTACTTCAAAATCAGAACTATTAAAGGCATTTAAGAAAATAGATGTAAATAATGATGGCTATATTTTACACACTGACCTTTACAAAATTCTTACAAAGGTAAGCCCTGTGAGAAATATTTTTTTCCTAATCTATTTCAGGAGAAATAGGCCTATTTCTGCTATAAAATTGTTTTGGAACTCTGCTTTATCAACCATTTGCATTGGTACCAGAACTAACTGTACTTGAATGGTAAGAGAAATGACTGACAGAATCTTAGATATTGTCATAAAGTGCTTCTGGATCCTTCTAAAGGAAAGGTGTTTTGTAAATGAAAGCTAAAAGAGTCGCTTGGGACCATATCACCATTCCTTTGTGCCTCTGAGTAAGTCTTTGCTGAGCAACTCTTTGTAAGTCAGTGATCGATCTATGTGCAAAGGAAAAACTGTATATATAAATTGGGAGAAGTCACTTTGTTTTTGGCTGTAGGAAGTATCATTACTCTAGTTGCAATGTTGTATTTTATTTAATCTATAATATTCAGTTGTAATTTGTAAACAGAAATTGAATACAACTGCCAAGAATTTGATAGTGTTGCAAAGGAAGTAATAACAGAAACAGCTCTTTTATTCAGAGGGTTAGTGGCTTCCAACCTTTGACAAACATGAGTTTCCAAAATTTTTCATTGCTCTTCTTTGCATGGCTAATTATAAAAATGTTATTCATTTAAAAATTGATATATTTTAAACTATCTCTTAAAATAAACATTGTAGACATTTAAAAATCTAATTTGTTTTCACAGAGAGGGGATAAAATGACACCAGAGGAATTGAGTGCTATACTCAATTTGGCTGATGTAAATGTGGACGGCAAGCTTGACTACAATAAGGTGTGTGTTAAATCAACTCTTGTACATGTGACCTTGTAATATTGGTGAGGAAGGAATATTGTGATAGCATAGGTATCCTTTCGAAAGTCTGCAACAACTTACTCGTTAATATTAACTGATTTATTTTAAATTGAACATGTTTTCAGTTTCAGATTATTTCATATCCTGCTCTGGTACAATAATTGTATTTTTTAAATAACAAGTTCTGGAAACCTACAGAAACTTATCAGAAATGCAGCTTTTCAAGAAAATAAAACCATAAAAATTATTTAGAACAAACCCAAGTCTGTACATGTCTTATAAAAAAATAATAAATCACCTCTCAGGGTGAACCACATTTTATTTTCACTCAGTGTGACCTCCTCATTGAATCATGGCTGCATTTCACCTGGTCACTTGAGAGTGGTCAATCTGATCCAAGAAAATAAAATGAGTAACTCAGTTCCATTGAAAATGTCTTCCATCTATCAGTCTATCCCTTACCTACTAATGCACATTTCTCCCTCCCCTTTCTAAAATGTATGACTGAACATTTTCCCCACTGGATTACTTTTTTATTTTCTATAGTTTTGTAAATTATATGTGACAACCAATGAGCAGTGTCTCAAGACTGCACTAGAAAAACTGGAAATTGATAGTAAAATGAGGCTTCAGCAATTAGGAAGTCACCTGGAAGGATCTCCTGAGAGTGCCATATCACCAATAGCAAAACCGTCCCTGAGAATTCCAAGGAATATTGATCAGGAAACCATGCTCAATAGAGGTATTTACTTTTTTGGCTAATAATTTTCTCTAAAGAAAAAGGCTCAACTTCAAATACGTTTTTTTTAAAATCAGTAATTCTCTTTTCAACTTGAACAAGATTCTTTGTTATTGCTACCATTTATAGACTCTTTTAGTCATAATCCAAATTCTATAAAAGTAAAGTTTATGATGAAACTTAATTAAGGTTTTAGTATTTTCTCTGAGAATCAAATATTTTACCACAGAGTAATAGTCTAGCAAAGGTGTATATTAATATTACAAAATTATCCAGGGAAACCAGCTGTGTAGACAGTTGTATAATTGCTGAGGAAGTCACTTAGCCTTTGTACGCCTCATTTTTACATCTGTAATGTGAAGGAGTTGTCCATTGTGGCCTCTCCACTCCTTTCCAGCCCAATCCCTGATCCTGTGACTCCACAGTAAATACGTCACTTTTGCCTTATTTCCCATAGGGATATACAGAGAGAAGGATCGATTGCCCAAATGGGTCATTTATATTATTGGATGTTAGAGACAAGATTCATATTGATAACCATTAAATAATATGGTGAAATAACAGAATTTAACAGTTAATGAAAATTTGTTGCAGGTGATGGCCGAAATTCTTCTCTACCATTACCAGCTCGAAAGTATAAAACATCTGTTTCTTTTAATATCAGCATGGGGGCTAACAGCTGTAGAAACTCAAAGCTACTTGAGCCAAACTCACTCAAGGTATGGTATTTTAAATCAGAAATTGGGGGATATTTTTTCATATTATCTTAACAATTTTTAGCATTTATAGTATTTCATTAAGGTCTACAAAGGAATCCTTTGACATTTTTTTAGAGGCATCAACACTTGCAGTCTGTATTTAAAACGACTTTTTCTGGTTTTAAAGTAGAAATGGTAAATAATATCTTGATGAGAACTTGAATGGTAATGTGATTTATTTTGAATCGTTTTACCTGATTATCTAAATTAATGCATCATTAGCCCTAAAATAGCTAATTTTATTTAACAAATAATTTATCTAAGTCTTTTCTTTTAAATAAATCACTCATTCGATATCAGTTCCTATGGGGAAAAGATAACAAAGTCACTTTGCTAAGTCAATATTTGTAGAGTGTTAATATTGATCTTTTTCCTTTGTTTTCCCTTTCTTGACTCAACCTTTACTAGTTTTCTTTCAACAGAAAATAATAGCCACAGAAATATAAAACATTAACTGGAAACTGCTAGGATACATTAAAAATGTGCACCTTGAGACCTCTGTTAAAGGGGGAAAAATGGTTATGACCACATAGTATAACTGCTGTTAGAAAACTGAACTGATTGTTCTCATGAGCTACATTTTGTTTCAAATAACAACTCTGTATTTGTTATTGAACTCTGAAGTCCCCTATATCTTTAAATTGCTAGACAGTGACATTTGTTCTATATGAAAATTTTAAAACATCATCTCCAGGGAATTGTTTTCATTCTGTTTTGGAATCCATACCCCCCAAGCAATTTAGTGTGCATGCTCACCATGTTCAAACATAATATTTAGTGTCCAGCAATGTGATTTTCCATCATTAAAGCCTTCTTTTGCTTCCCAAACATGAAATATTTTTTTAAAAATTCCTAATATTTTCAAAGATGTCCTGTGTGTAATAAATAACCAAATGTATAATTACTCACAGGATAGAAATGAAAAAAAAATCTGTACAGAATATCTTTTGTAAATACTAATAAGAATTTTCTCTCTATATCATATTGTTGTCTTCAAAATAATTTATCCCACACCATTGTCAACCTATTGCCTTTAAAAGAGGATTTTACATTGTAAATAGTAAGGATTTAAACCTAATATTCATAACCATTATTTGCAATCATTTTTGTTCCAGAGATACAGGAAAGAGATGTTTGGGTCTGTTTTCCAGTGACATAATTGAAGTTGTAATACTGAATACTGAAGTTAGGCCAAGGCTTCTCTTAAGACGAGGAAAAATCAAGATTATATTAAATTCTACAACATTGCAGGTTGTCCTGTGGTGAAGCTACCCAGATCCATTCAACAAATTACTATATTTATTGATTTGTTTGAATACTTGTGAGAAAATGCCAAAAGAACACAAGTTGTGATGTCAGTCTTTGTTGAGTGATTGCTTAAAGTAGTGGTCTTCAATCTTTTTAAATAGGGGGCCAGTTCACTGTCCCTCAGACTGTTGGAGGGCTGGACTATAGCAAAAACAAAACCTCACACTGTCTTCGCCCCTCAGCCCATTTGCCATAATCGAGCGGGCCACATAAACTTCTCAGTGGGTCGCATCTGGCCCACAGGCCGTAGTTTGAGAACCCCTGGTTTAGAGGGATGAAAAAAGATAGAAATGGTAAGTCCTTACCCTCCACCCCAAAATTAATATACTTCAATCTTGTTAGAATCAACTGATTTTTCAGCTGGGAGATACTTTAAAGTAGAATCATAACATCCGAGTTGAGAATCATTCAAGTATGGTTTCCTATAAAACTTCTCTGGCAGGTCATTATAACTCCTTCAATTAAAGAGCTGAAGTGTTATGCAAGTGCTACAAGCTAGGACAATGCAGCTCGCTTTTGAATAACTCATAATTGCTAGGAATGCCTTCTTTACATTGAGAAGAACTTATCCATTACTCAAAAATTTTCATTCTGGAGTTAAAAGAGTAATTTTTCTACAAGAAATCCTTTTAAAAATTTGAAGACAAATCTCTTGGCTTACTCTCTCCACTTGGTTTTGCCATTCTGGCTTTCTAATACCATTAAGTTTGTTTCAATCTACAAATGGATTCCAAAAATGGAGTCACCCGAGAAGAGGACAAGAAAACCCTCATCTCTTTTCCCATGGACTTTATACCTTTTGGGGGTCTCCAAGCACATGAGCTTTGTTGGATATTCCCTTCTCCTAACAGTGGACTTCTATTGCCTTTTTTACATAACTACTATGTATTTGTACTTCTCCTTTCCTACATTATGTAATTTTTTTCTTTAACTCAAGGAGAGGAATTCTTTTCTATTTCCTTTTCTCTTGTTTTTCCACCTTTCAAGATCAGTTTTAGATCTTGACTTTTTCAATTACATACTAATTATCCTGTCTAGTCTCATTTGGAAGTAGAAAAGAATTCCTGGGAGAGCTCTAGGTACAAGAGTGAGGATCTTAAAAGAATCTTAACAGATGAAAACCTTGGGCTAAATCTGAGGAGATGAGTTGTAGAAGGAATAAACCTGAGGGCTGGCATTGGGATTCAAAAATCATTCCCACAAGTATAAGATGGAGGAGAGATGCAGATTGGCTGGCAGCATGGCCTCCAAGAGCTCTGGGGAGCTTCTGTGGTGGCAAACTCATTATTAGTCATGTAGGTTGTTGGAATAAAGGCCCTTCCTTGCTGGGGCTGGCCTAAGGATCAAAAGTGTTAGAGCAGGGCTATTATAGCAAACAGCCCCACATCCAAACCCAACCAAACAGGTGCACCTGCGTTAAGAGGCGTAACTTCCGAGTCCTCCTCTCCTCTGCCTCCATCAGACCTCATCTAGAGTTTTGTGCCTAGTTTGGAGTCACAGGAGAATTTTAACAAAGGGTGATCCAAGGTAGCTCGCCACACAAGGCAGCATTTAATAGAGGGTCACACTGCCTGTCAGCAAACATGTCCATGGCAAAGCCTCTGGACAAAAGGGCTGTTGCCCTTATCCAGGTATTAGGGCATATAGAGTAGGTGATATAGGATGGGCAACGTGACTGGTTTGGTAAATTTGGTAATTGGAGCTAGCAATGATCCCTCTCCTTTCCCCCCACCCCTGTTTTCTCATGAGACAAAGAAGTGCCCGTTGTCTGAATGCAGGTGTGAGATCATGGGTCAAAGGTTTGGACAGCAAACTAGATATTCTTGAAGGGTAGGCTGGTGGAGGAAAAATATCGGGCCCAGATCCTTTTATTCACACACATTTGACAAAGTTAGCAAAATTTCTTGAGGCTACAATAGATGGAGTTTTAAATTTAACCCATTACAGACCAGCTGAACTCTGAACTCAGTTCAGAGACAAAGAACCATGACTTAAGCAGTTACAGGTAAAATCAATTAATTGTAAATGGGGTCAACAAGAAAATGATGGAGGATCAATTTCAGTCTTCTCACTGGCTTAAAAGGGAGAGGGATAAAGTGGAGAGTGAGTATCCGAGGCAGGCCACTAGGTTGGTGAAAGGCCTGAGCTGGTAGCTTAGAAGGATCTCCAAGAAGACTTTGGAGGATTCAAGAGCTCTGCTGGGTATTGTGCAGATTCCTTTTGTATAGGGCAGAGTTTTGTCTAGCGCCTTTTGAGGCCTTTCCAACTCTCAGGTTCCGTGATTCTGTGACTAAGGGACAAGGGAAGAAGCCATGTCTACTCAAAGGAAAAAAGGATGTCTGGAGAAAAGACGCAGAGGCTGATTGAGCCTGATCTGACCTCCTTTGTGTCACTGGTCTGTGCACCTGTGCAGGTAATCCTGGGATTCCTGCCCTTCAAGGAGCATGCCAGACAAGGTGCACTCAGCAGCGAGGGCCGCCTCTCACAGCCCACTTCCATCCATCATTTGTATTTCTCTTGCCCTCTGAGCCACTGGCCTTTGGGATTCCCCGGAGAGCCCCACATTGATTGCCTGTCTCACCATAGTGCACAGTGATCTTTTACTTACCCTGTGGTTACAACAGAGGGACAAATGCTTCCATTCCAGCAGAGGGAGCAAAGGCTGCTGGGTGCCTGTGGGCTTCCGTGTCTACACGAGGGGTCTGCCAGATTCCCAGAAGGTGTTAGCATGCCCAGTTGGCCTGTTTGTGGGTGACCTGGCTAGTGCTGAGCTGTATTTGACAGCATCCTTCCCTCTCTTAAAAATGGGTGAGCAGGTCTCCTTGCCTCTGTCTCTTTCTGTTTCTCGTCTTCATCCCTGCTTGCTGCTTTCTCTGTCTAGTTCTAGCTCTACTTCCCTCCCTTCTCTCTGTCTCTTTCTCTGTTCCTCTTGTCTCTATCCCTGCTTGCCACTTTCTCTGTCCTGTTCTCTGTCTTTACTTCCTTCCCTTCTCTCTGTCTGTCCCTGTTTTGAGGATCACCCCCCTCATTAAGGAAGATAAAAGCAAAGTTGTACTTTATCTTTATCATCATTGGTTCTTTTTTTCTCTCTCTTCCCAACTTCCCCCAGTCCTCTGTTGTTTTCAGAATTTTTTACCAGCCTGAGTTCATGCTGGGCCTTAGCCTTCCTGACTGCCTTACAGCTTGGTACTAGGTTGGGGTTGTGGGGGGGATGGGGGACTTGCCATTAGTTACTCTGTCTTTGAGCATGGCCCTTTAAAATCTGAAATAAGTGGAAAGCTTTCTATGTAGCTAAATCCATTTTTTATCAGCATTTTACCCTTTTATTTCTCATCTGGCTCATTTTATTTATAGCTTCATCCTCTCTCTTAAGATGGGTCTCCCATTAGTCTCAGACTGTGGGTCTACATAAGGCTATTCCCAATACAACCCTCCTGTTTTTTTAATCATTGGGCTCAGAAAGATGAAGGAACTTGAGTATATAAATACTTGGGGAATAAATTAATCACATTAAACTTTCTGGAGGGCATGAAGGACACGTACTAACCCAGAGCTCGATCAGTCAACAAACTTTTGCTAAGTGCTTACACTGTACTGGGCCTGGTCTAAGCACTAGAGATGCAGAGACAAAGGTGGGGACAGACTGGGTCAGGGACTTAGAGCATCCAGATGCAGATACTGAGGCTCCCAGAAGCTCTCTGGTTTGTCCAGAATCACACAGTGGTAAATAGCAGAACTGTGACTGGAATGTTGGTCCCTGTAACTCAAATCCAGTGGATCTTTCAACTAGGTCATCTAAGAGTACAAAGGAGTGTAGCTATTTGTCATTGAGTCATTTTCAATCATGTCCAGCTTTTGTGACCCCATTTGGGGTTTTCTTGGCAAATATCCTGGGATGGCTTGCCATGTCCTTCTTTAGCTCATTTTACAGATGAGGAAATTGAAACAAACAGGGGGAAATGACTAATCTAGGGTTCCACAGCTAGAAAGTGTTTGAGGTGGGATTTGAACTCAGGAAGATGAATCATATTGATCTCTGGGTCTGGCATTCTATCCATCACACTACTTTGATGCCCTGTAACTGTATTAGGTAGAATATTATTTGATTTAAATATTATTAATGTTTCAATTCTCTGTAGCTTTCACATAAACTTCATAAACTTCATTTTATTCTGAAGTGTTTGATCTTGCACTTCTGACCTAAGTTCTCATTTCACTTCATTTCCTTCTCACTGTCTTTATTTTATTAGCTCCAAACTGTTTGACCCTTTTTATATTTGTAAAGGAAAGGATTTTTTTTCCCCCCTGAGGCTGGGGTTAAGTGACTTGCCCAGGATCACACAGTAGGAAGTGTTAAGTGTCTGAGGTGGGATTTGAACTCGGGTCCTTCTGAATTCAAGGCTGGTGCTCTATCCACTGTGCCACCTAGCTGCCCCCAAGGAAAGGATTTTTTAAAAAAAATCTTCCAAGTAAGTTAATAAAGAGAATATATTATTTTATGTTTGTAATGTATTTTAAAATGCGTTAGTTCTCCTTCCAGCTGTATGGATTGCATTATTATATCTTGTCCATTTTACTAAGACAAAACTGAGATAAAGAGAAGTGAGTTCCATAGCACCAAGCAGTTCTTGAGTTAGAGGGTATCTGGTCCCACTTGCTGCCATCGCATAGAGACTGCTCCTTCGCAACTGCCAACAAATTATCATAATCAGAGTATTCTGAAATGGATGGAAAGTCTTTATGACTTATGACTTTATGACTTTATGACTTCTCAATAACATCGTATTTTACAATAACTTTACAAAATGGTTTCTCTTCTATTCCCTGCAAGAATCCAAATTTTATCCCTGTTTTAAAGTCTACAACAAGGCCCAGCTAATGGAAGCATGTAATACATGGGTGTTGATTGGTTGGTTGGACTCAAACAGCTATTGCTGAGGCAAGAAAAGGAATTAAGAGAGAAAATGGCCTTTTAGGGACTACAAAATGGCTTGAATGGCAGAACATGGACCAGATGACTGATATTAAGGCAGACCAGATGGTTAGACTGGCCCCCATCAGTTGGTTGCTGGAGGATCTATGAAGCACATACTTTGTGCAAGGTACCGTGCTATGCGTGGGGGACACCGGGCAGTACAACAGGGTGGTCTCTCCTCTCCAGAAGCTTACAGCTAAAGGGGAGGTAGAAGGATGATGGAGAGAGCTGATTCTAATCACTATGATGATCATTATACCCTCAGATAAGGAGCACAGCCAGGGGCTCTCTCTTTAAGGGATACTTCACCAGGCCTGAGGTGCCTGTCCTTGGCTCTGCCTCCAAACCCAAAGTGCCCAGCGTCTGAGCACATGGAAGTTCAGTCAGATGGATCACAAGCTTCTTTCTGTACTGTGCTAGGCCCAGAGAAAGGGCTTGGTGAAGCTAAAAAACCACTGGGGTTAAACTAAGCAGAGTCTGTCTCCTTAGCCACCCCATTAGGATGGGCCTGATCAGGGTGATTTCTAGAGCAGAGTTAGCAGTTTTATTTCTAACTTAAGAAGATGAACATAACATTTGCTTCCCAGATGGTATTCTTGGGCTCTCAGGCATGTTGCGGGGTCCTGCTATGGTGAATATGTTGAAAAACGTAGTCATTTAGCAAGGGCAAACATGAGAAGGAGTGGCTGACAATACCTGCCATGATTTAAACACAGAACTCTGGGACTACTCCATAATTAGCCAGCAGAGTACTGTAAATGATTTTGATACAGGAACTTTTTGCTTGCCAATCAGGATAAGGAATTTGCTACTTTCCCCAATTTTAAGTCATAGAATCAGAGAACTTTGAGCTGGGAAGGACCTTAAATATAGTCATGCTGGCCCTTCCACTTATATGTGACTAAACTGAGGCACTTATATGAGACAAAACTAGTTACAGGGCACATAGCAAGCTTGCTTGTAGAATCTAGACCTGCTGACTCCCAACCCATGTCTTCATACTATGCTTAAGCTCTATGGAGAAACATCTAACTCTTTTCTTTCCTTATTTTTATGTTCGTTCTTTCTTTAAATTCACAAATAATATGGCATTGTTTCAGGGACCTACAAACAACTTCCACAGGTGCGCATATGTTTAGATTCCTTTTTTAAATCCAGAGTACATATTATTAATATGTGTAGTTCTTGTTCTAGGATCTTACTTTTCTGATAATTGTAAATTTGATTTCCAAAAGAACAATCTTTTTTTAAATTAATATTTCCCTAATACTAAAAAAGCATTTTCATTGAAAACTTTAAATATATTGGGAGTTAAAATGTGAAGTTTACTGTTTTTGCAATTTCTTCTTTTCAAATTGCCTTCTAAATTATGACCAATAACAGATTTGTATCTTATATATAATAGCATAATGCTTCTTTTTTAGGTTTACATACTTCACCTGATTTGATAGTGTATAGCACCACCTTATGCCCTCTCTAAGGAAAAACAAGCTCCTGTTTTTTTCCTTTATATTGATTAAAAAATAACTAACTTGACACAAAAGTTTCTTACTGTTAACACTTCAGACAAAAAATTCTTCAATGCTGTCCTAGTTTACTTGCTATAACATTCTGGCTCATTGTCTGATCCAGAATTAGATTCTATTATTCTCATTTCAATTGAAATATGCAGCAAAATGTATATAATTATACAAATTATGTCATTTGAGCCTCAAAAATTTACTTGCATTATTTTAAATTTTATTAGATCATTTAATTTATGACTTAATTTTATTTTGTTACAAAGATACTGAAGCTTGACCAGTGCTCCAACTTAAAAAAAATCATCTAAATGGCATTTGATACTGTGGGGAGAGCTGAACTTTTTATTAGGATGTTCTCATCTAGTCAGAGCTGCCTCTGGATTCTTTGAAATGTGGTTGATGTTACTCTGCCCCTTCTCTTCCTCCTAGTTTGAAATTGCTGCTTTTTTCTACCATTCTCCAACCACATTAAATCATGCTTCCAGACTTCACAGATTTACTTGCATTTTTTTTTCTACTCCGCAGAATTCTCCTCCTCAAAAGCTATCCCTGTTTTAGCAAAGAATAAAAACAAAATCAGCAAAGCTAACCACCTCCTGAAAATGTCTTGATGTCACATGTAGTCTTCTACACTCATAGCTACAAATATTATTTCATATTAACTATCCCTACTATAGAGAACCCTTCTTTTGCAGGGGCACAGATTGAGGGACTTGCGCAGGGTCACACAACTAGTAAGTGTCAACTTTCTAAGGCAGGATTTGAATTCCTATCCTCCTGGTGCTCAATTCACTGTACCATCTAGCTGCCCCATGAGTGTACTTTAAACTTGTTTTATCTCCATTGCTTCTCTGTGTTTTACAGGGTATTTCTGCTCATAATTGTCTATCATTCTTCTTTGTACCATTTTACAGGCAACTTTATATTCTAATTCTATTAACTTTATATTAATTCTAATAACTTTATATTCTAATATAGGATTCCCTGTGTTTGTTTTCTCTTTCTGATCGACATTTTAAGATGCTTATGAAATGAGGTGGTTTGGGGGCTCCTTATTGTGGCAATGAATTGATATGTTAGACTGCCTGATGAAATTATCATAGTCCATGTTGATATGATTTCTTTTATCTATGTCATCTTTTATTTTTAGTTCCTTGTTTAAAGAGTTGAGGCTTAAGTTCCCTCGATTGTATTGCATACCCTTTTCTCATTATTATTCTTTCCTCCTCTACCCCGCCATTAAATATGATCTTAGCTCTGATGAAGTTAAAGTGAGTCTAAAATAGATAGATGTCCATCTCAGTAATACATCCCATATCAATGACAAGTCTTTTCCAGTCTGTTAAAATATTTTCAGTTTTCATTCTTTCTGGTGTTATTTGGCGTTTGTCATAGCCATTATTTGTCATTTTTTTTTTCTCAAAAAAAGTACTCATGATATAAAGATACAAGGTTTCATTGTGATTAGTAAGGCTTTATCCTTTCTCATTTATTTATTTTAGTAGCATTTTATTTGTCCAAATATATACTAAGATGGTTTTCAGCATTGACCTTTGCAAAACTTGTGTTCCAGTTTTTTTCTCCCTCTCTTTTTTTCCCCTCCACTCCGATACAGCAAGTAATCTGATATAGGTTAAACAGGTGTAGCTCTTTTAAACATATTTCCATATTCATCATGCTTCACAAGAAAAATCAGATCAAAAAGGTGTAATGTTCTCTGGGCATTTCCTTGAGAGTCTCTGGGAGCAGCCTTTGTTTCAGTTCAGTAATCATCACAAGAGTAGCCAGGGGTTAAAGTCCAAATCCTTTATTGTCTCCTTAAGTCTTGTCTCCTTTCCTGGGGCCCGCTTAGCTTTCATAGAGGCCTACCTCTCTCCTTGGTTCCAAGAGCTTGAGCTCCCGCCTGCTTCTCTGCCCTCTGAATCTCTCCCGAATCCAAAGGTTTGTGCTTCAGCCTCCAGCCACCAGAAAAGTTGATGTTGGAATGAATCTGTCTCAGCCTGTGAGAGCTTCTATGCCCTTGTCTTTTCTGGCCCTGAGAGCTTCTAACTTATATGCTCTACACTGAGTACACACCAATCATTATATCACTAGGAACCATTATTTGTTGTAGAATTAAATCAATCATACCGAACCATGCTAAACTAGATAACTATTATCTCTATCAATTCCACTGACTTAGTATCTTGTAAGAATCCTGTTTCAAGTTCAGAATTTCTGTCCCATAACAAAAAAGAATAAAAAAAAACACAAGAAAATAAACAGCACCAAAAGTGAAAATACTATAATTTAATCTATGTTCAGTCTCCATAGTTCTCTCTTTAAAGTTTTCTCTTTTGGGTGGAGATGGCTCTTTCCATAATAAATCTATTGGAAGTGTCTTGAACATCTCACTGTTGAAAAGCGCTATATCCATCACAGTTGATCATCACACAGTCTTGTTATTGTGTACAGTGTCCTCTTGCTTCTGTTCACTTTTCTCAGCATCAGTCTTCCCAGGCTTTTCTGAAATCATCCTCCATAATATTCCATTACATTTGTCTGTCATAACTTATTCAGCCATTCCCCGATTGATAGGCAGCCACTAAATTTCTCCTTGTTACCACAGAAAGGACTGCTACAAATATTTTTGTCCTCTTTTATGATCTCTTTGGGATATAGGCCCAATAGAGCTTTTCTTTCATAATTTAGTCTGTTTCTGTAAAAGGGACCAGATGCTTAAACGTGACCTTATCCTAGCTGACTATCTGCCTGGCATAGCTCTCATCCAGCTGCCAGATCTTCCCATTTTCACCTCCACAGCCCATCTCTACTCACACTACCTGTCTTCTTAGTGCAGACCCTGATACCTCCCTGTTAGATTATTACAGTATTGTTAAAGTCCTACTATGTGCCCACCTCTGCCAGGCCCTGCTAGGTGGCTGCCTTTATGAAACTTCCTATTTGGCAGGGAGCCCCTCCACAGATATACAGTTCTGTCTGTCTGTAATGCAGAATAGAACAGACTGACATGATGGAAGCAAAGTGCATATGGGGCATAAGTAGGTAATGATCAGTGACCACCCATACTGGGGAAAGGGAGAGCTCCTTCATCTGGAATGACATTAGGAGATGGAACTCCTCAGATGAGGAGTTTCCTTCTGTTGATGGAACGAGATTAAGTGTCTTGTCTAGGGCCATTTAACCAATGTGTCTAAAGTGAACCTTGACCCAAGTCAAGGACAATTCTTTGTCCCCTACATAACCAGGGCTCTCTTATTCACAAATATATTCGCATATTCATATCTGCTCTTAAAAGTATTTAATTAGTATTTAATAGAAAACCATGCAAGTCTCAAGTGGTCTTCAATTTCATAAAGAGCTAAACCTTTATGGGAGAGATTGTAGACAATATAGTTATCACCTAAAAACTAATTGCAATAAATTGTAAATTGTATTTTGCAATATTTGCCTTTGGTTGATAGTGACAGATAAAGCAGAGAAAGAAAAATACAATTATCTGTCCATTTGGAAACATGTTCCATTTGGATACAAGATCTAATAGAATATGTCTAAATAGAGAGATGATTTTATCTTTCTCTACTTTATCAGTCATCCTCATCCAAGGATTCTATTAAGGCCAGTTGTGTTTGAGTTATGTCATCATCTTCTGTTAGTCCATTTCAAATTCGAATCTAGGAGGGAAGCCATCTGAAATTATGGTGTATTCTTTTTTTGCCATTGAACTTGAACTCTGTGTTTACGCCTTTTTTTTCCTGGTCTTATGAAACCTAGTTGGGTTTTGTTGTTGTTGTTGTTGTTCCCTAACTGTATTTTCTTTATGATTAAATGGAAATAGTACTTTTCTAGGAGTGTTGGAATCTAGTCTTAATTCCTTTCTCACCTCCTTATAAAACTTTGAACCCATTCACTGGTGTTTATGTTAGTTTTTTTTTTTTAATTAAAGTAATTAATATTATCTTTCTCTCCATACCTTATAGGAATGTTGCAAAATTGCTAAAATTATATATCTGAAAGTATTTTGAGTTCTTTGGAGAATTTTGAAAACTAAGGACTTCCTTCTTTGCAAGATCTGGCTATGAAGTAATGAGACTGATTTCCTTCTCTGGCTTATGAGAAAAGGTACTCATTACTTTCTAGTCCTATCTTGTTTAGTGAGCAATATGGTGTGGGGATTGAGCAACAGGAGAAAAGGCATCCTCTCAAGTTAGAGAGCCCAGATTCACCCCCTCCATCTATGCAAATTATTTGATCTCTCTGGGACTCTCTAAAATGAGATAGTTGGATGAAATGGCCATTTTAGCTCTAGAACATTGTTATTAGGAACTTAAAGTTGCCCTCTGAATTATTTCTATCTTTAATTTCTACATATTTAAAATATAAATTTTCCTTCCTTTTATAAAATGGTATAGATCACTGAAAACTAACTACTTTTAAACCTTTTTGCTCATTTTAAAATTCAATTCTTTTCAGGCAAAGTGAGATGGTACACATTTTAAAAAAAATTTTCTATTGAAGAATTTATTTTTAAGCATAAGATGGAAAGCTTTGCCCTTGATAATTTGAAGGTGAATTTATCCTCAACTAGATGATGTCTTCCCTTCCTTTTTCTGAACCAAAGTAAATAACAATATTGAATGAACGAGGTTTTCCTGGTGTTGTGGTACACCCATTATCTATCTCTTTCAATAGGTATTAGAAGAGCACTAAAAACTCTATGTAGTGGGAATTCAGATATCCCCACAGAACATTTTTGCAGAAAGCAACCAATTACAATTGCTTTACGAAGGTAAAGCCAATAACAAAGCCTTCTTACTCTTCTTACTCTTACTCTTAGAGACCATTTGCCAGTTGGACAGAAATATGCACATGTCTTACAAAAGTGCTGAATCAAAGGCTCTTTGTGTTCACCTCCCCAATTCCACATTTCTCTTAAGCAACAAGCTGTTTAGTTTCTGCTCATGTCCATGGTCCTATCTCCATGCTGGAGAAAGCTTTGTTCTGAATTAACAGGCACAAAAATTCCCATTGGGGACTCAGGTTTGATGTCTCCAGGTCATTGTGACTGTTTCCTCTCCTTTTCCCACTATCTTGTAACAGCCATCAGCTTCCCCTGGTTTTTTCCATTCCAAGGAATATCCATTCCTTCTTTCTGTTCCTTCTGTGGCCACAGCCAAACACCCCGCTCCCTCCATCCTTTTTTCCCCTTTATCATCCAGTCTCAGTGGGCTTCCTCTTGTCCTCTCCAGGGATGCCTCCTTCTCCAGGGCTTTCCCTTTGATATTTCCTGCTCAGAAAGAGCCTACCAAGTCAGCCCCATGCTCCACAGTCTGCCCTTGGCAACTCCTCACGGGCTGGTCCCCATCCTGCCAATTCTGCCGAAAGCCCCAGAATAAGGAAGCTTATGGTCTAGCAAGACTCATTTCTTTCTTATCTTTTAAAAAATTTTCCCCAAACATCCCATGTGTCTTCAGTCAAGGATTCTGTTAAGAATGTTCCCTCTGGGAAAAAAAAAATACTGTTCCCTCTGTTGTTCCCTGCATTCTTCCTTCCTGCTAATTTCTGCCCGTCCTCTAGCATCTGGCTCAAACATAACTTCTTTTCTCATTTTCAGGAATGGCAATGTGCTCAGTCAAAGGGCTGTTTCTTCTTGGAAGAAAATGGTGAAATTATTAGTCATCAATACAAGGTCCACTTGTCCCAGCGGTCCTCAGTTTATCTTACTATTAGACCACTGAACCTGAGTCAAGAAGAAGGCAAGTTTGTAGTTTCTATCTTTTCTTTTAGAAAGTTGGTGAACAGATGTCAAGTGTCTGAAGCATATTCCATGTTCCTATTTCAGGAAGAAACTGCTCCTATAGTAGTAAGAGTGTATGAATCTCTGGAGTTTCAAAGTCTTGGTACCAATAATATAATTGCTTTAGGTATCTTATTAAAATATGGATTTTTTTTTCATTTTGAATCTATAAAAGCAGGGGGAAAGCTGATGCCTTTTGTTAATTGGTAATTTTTTTTTGGTTTTAATAAGCTTGAAAAAAATGGGAAGCATTGAAAATCCTACTCTCCCCTCAAATTAAGTGATTCTGGAATGATAAATATTGGGTAATATATTTTTTCAAAGTTCAAGAAACCACAAAGTAATGAAATTACCATTATTTTGGACTCTAAAATCTTATGTCAGACTGATTAGTCATAAATGATCCTGCTCCATTATTGTTATACATAAGCAAAGGATTTTATTAAACAATATGTGCTACATGTGCTTTGCATTGCTTGTTCATTTCTTGTTAGGAAACTTTCAACAGCTTGGGATGTAAATATTTCTATGTAAGGAGTCTTCTAATTGCTCTATTATATACACACATATTGTAGCAACATGACACTGGTGTGCATGTATATATGTATATACACATATAAACATATCATATCAATATAACACTGGTGTGTATATATACATACATACACATGAACACACTTTTTTAGTGGACCGTTTTATTCATGAAGAGAGCCCTTCATGTAAAAACTCTTCATTACTGAAAAATGGCAACTTCCCTATAACTTTGGCTGTTTCTTGTGTCTGAGAGCTGCCCAGGGATTCAGAGCAGTCACCTGGGCTTGTTCTTCCTGCCTCTTCCCCATGTGCCCATTTCCTCCCAACCTTGGACCTAAAATGGTCACTATGAAGTGTTTTCGTGGTCCATTAATGGTTCATTAATGTTTTTGTCATGCACGGCACATTTTAGTGGTCTGTGGCAACTTAATAGTTTTGGTCTTTCAGCAAAAATTTCAGGCTGTTACCTTTTTCTCTCCCTACCCTAGAGAGATAGAGGAAAAAATTCTAGTTTCCCCTACTCTCCATTTTTATGGATTTTTTATTTTAATCATAGGGTATGAATTTTATTAAACAAAAAATAATAGATAATGCGAGTAACTAGCATTTATGTTTAGTAACTCATTAAACATTAAGTACCTGCTCTGTGCCAGAGAGTGTGCTAAGTAGGGGGGATACCAAGAAGAAAATGAAAGAAATGAAAGGAGCTTAGAGTCTAGTGGGGAGATGGACAACACACAAAGGGAAGCCAAAAGAGACGTGGGGAGGAGGTGCTGATGAAAAGTACCGAGAGCTCTTATCAGTTATGCTCTCATGGGATCTTCCCAACAGCCCTGGGGGAAGAGTTATCATTATCCCATTTTACAAACGAGGCAACTGAGGTAAATAGATAATTTAGGCAGCTGGGTAACACCTAGATCAGCAGCCCTGGAATCCTGAAGACCTAAGTTCTTTCAGACATGGACAGGTTGTGTGACCCTGGCTAGGTCCATCTGCTCCCCCTTTCCTCATCTATGAAATGGAAGTAACAAGCCCCTCTGTTCCAGGTCTCTGTGAGGCTACAATGAGATGATAATTATAAAGCACTGCGCAGACCTCAAAGCAACGGATTTAGTCTCAATGTACACAAAAGGTTTGATTTGCCACCAAATCAAAAATTATTAAATTGTGATATAGGATTGAGTAGATTCATATAGAAAATAAATTCCTATCTTCTACTTATGACCCTGAGAAGATAATTAACATGGACCTTCTTCCCCACTGTATTATGTATATACCTATGTTTTTATGTCAAATAAAAGGTGGAGTAGACAGTTTTTGTGAGTTTAAACAAATTTCGGTGGGAGAGAACAAGGGTATATTTGCTGACTTGCAGTTACTCAAGCAAAAAACTAACTTGTTGTTTAAAGGAAGGATTTTTTGGTTTGTTTATAGGATTACCATCTCCTTGGTTGTCAGTGGATACTGCTTTGTATCTCTTCAAGGAAAACGAAGGCCAAGCGAACCTACAGCTCATGTGTTTTACCGAATTGCGGAATAGAGAAGTACCCATTTTTCTTTACGTTTCTTATATTAATTTTTAAAATGCCATATGTCCAAAGGTGAGGAAAGTTCAGATGTGAGGTAGAGGGGACGTATTCCATGCATGCTGCGAATTCTCAAACTGCTTGTGGAAAATTTTGTTGAAGGGTGAGCGATGGTCAATTTGGGTTGTGGTCCCAAATGTGCCCACTGGACTAGCTTTGGGGCCATGAACAAGTCACTTACCTTCCTGTGCCTTGGTTTCCTCATTTATTAAAACGAAGATTTGGATCCATAATTCCTAAGACAAATATTGAGTATCTCTGCTCTATGAACGACTATGTGAGATGCTTGGAGAAATATAAACCGTTATTATTCAGTTGCTTCCCATAAGGAGCTTATGTTCTAATGGAGGAAACTGTAAATACAGAATGATTTTTTGGCTGGGCACAACACTAAAGACTTGTTTCTGAGACAGCCCTGAAGCTGAGCCTTCAAGGAAATTGTTGCTTCTGAGTTGCTGACACTGGGGGCAGGGGAACTCCTGCCTTTGTTAAAAGGGATGGGGTGGCTGCAGGTGGGCCAAACTGCCTGAAATGGGGGCTCTGTGGAGGGGGAATGTAGGGAAGAGGCAGAGCCCAAGAGCTCCACGTTCTAGGTCATAGCATTTCCATTTTATTCTAGCACTATGCCTTGGGAAATGGCTCTATAGCTATACCCATTTTACAGCTGAGGAAACTGAGCCTAGCATTCAGTGATTTGTCTGGTGTTGACTCTCAAGCCCAGTACTCCCTTCTCTACATATGGCTGTATACCCAATGTGACTTCTTAAATGACAGCACCTCTACCATGTCTTTAATTATGGGGTTTAGCCTAGTTGAGGAATATAGCATCATACCATATCTATTTTGGCATTTAATGAATTATTACTGAATAAAAGTAAAGGTTCTCTGTAGAGCATCCTGTATACCAGGAGTACTTTTTATTTATTTTTTAGCCTCTGCCCTTTCAATCTCATAGGAATCTAATCTAATATTGGTATATTAGATTGTGTTATGAAATTTTAATCAGTACGAATTTTGCTCAGTATAGCAGCACTACTAAAATATTCTCACACGGACAAAGTTTAGTGTTTTCATGATTGATCATAGTGGCCTTTTTTCCTAAATGAAAAGCAGCTAAGGCTTTGGAAAAGTTAGTTCAGCTGGTTTTCTCAATTATCTGACTAAAAAAGAGAAAAATATCGTGTTCACTTTCTTGACGCTTGATTTATATTTGCAAGCTCCAACAATATCCTGATATGACAGAACGGTTTTTAAAAAACCTCTGTTTTACCCATGGAATTGTTCTGATTTTTTCTAATTATATATTTACTCAGAGGCCAAATATGTGAAGCAGATACATAAATGTGGCCATTTGTTTTATGAGAACTACAAAATACATCTGCTACATACCCGAAATAATACTATTCAAGGACTTACTGCAATCTCATATTTAATCTTTATATAGGCCCAACGACACAAATATTTCCCTGATGTAATGTTATATAAAAGTCTTTATTGTAGGCCTCCTAACAGACAAGTGTAGTTATAGGCAAGGAAATATTAAATGACAGAAGTTAATGTTTTGGCCGAACTCTTCTTCAGAGCTGACTACTAAGTTAAGTTCCAGATAAAGCATTGTCCAAAAACAATAGCTGTTCCCATTTTGTTTTAGGTAGAATGACTTTCATATGAGATTTCTTCTCTGTAAAATGTTAGTCCATCAGAAAGCCTGTAATAAAGTTGGAATGAGATTCTACTTGCCCTTTTATTATACACATTTCTGTTTGTGTGAAGGAGGTATAATTTGTCATATTTACAAAGAATTTTTATTTTTAGTTTCAGAATTACTTTCTTTATAGAGAGTTTAGTAACTGTGAAAGTTGATTTTTTTTTTCTTTTTGCCTTCTACAAGATATTCAGGGTCAGGATGACTTTGGGTACAGAGGAAAACCTTAGGAAGCCAAGGATCAGGGGGGCAGCCCCAAGACTTTCCTTCTATGGCTGACTGCCCCTAAGCCCCCATCCAGACAGACCGAGCCAGCCTTGGTGGGATGCCCCCGGTGATGCTGAATACCTGAGTTGGCTCCAGAGTGATGGTGGAGCCTCTGTCTTTGTGAGAGAGGCTGGACTGGGTCAGAAGGGGTCAGGCTCATATCCTTGCCTGCCTGTGGTCTCTGGGAGGAAGCAGGTGGCTCCCCTGGCTTCTCTAGGCCTCAGTGGGCAGCCCAGAGGAGAGCATGCTGGGCCTGAAGATCCGAGTTCAAATGTGACCTGTGTGACCCTGAATAGATTTCTTGATGTCTTTCTGCTTCAGCTGAAGAATACCTGCCAGGCTGCTCGGGGGGAGATCCTTCTTGTGGAGTGCTTAGTCCAGGCAGAGGACAGGCTTGGCCTTCCCACCAAGAGCCTGGGGATCTGCAGTCCTGCCCTCCCATGGTCACGGCTCTGCCGTCAATCATTTCAAAGCTTACGCTGTTTGGGCCTGGGAAGGTAACATGGAAATGGGCCCCTTTGTGCCAGAGCCCTCAATGGAGGAGCTTTCCGGCCTCACAGAAAGCCATTTTCAGAGGCAGATTGCACTAAGTGAGCCCACTGAAGACACATGGACAGACATGGGCCACATTAGTGACCGATGCAGCTAAACGGCCATGGTGACATCATCAGCCCCGTCAGCCACTACACAGGCTAGAGACTTGGTATGTGACGTAAAGTGAGTTCTTCCTCGATGGGTCCATGAGGATTAGCTCATACCTCCTGCTGGACTTAACCTCTTGTTCTAAAACATGACTGCCCCAATGAAGGCTCACCTACTTCTCATTAACCTGGTTCACCAAACAGGGTGTTCTTTTAAAGACTATTCTTGTAATTCTAATCATTTTACTCATCATAGTTGAAACTCTTTAATTTATTGCATTCTGCTTTGTCTTCATTACATTTTTATCATAACAGGAAATTGCAGCTTTCCTTTAAGAGCAATGCTTCTTATAGAATAACACTCATTTTTAATTAGACATATTTCCATAAAAAAAGGCATTGAACTAGATGATCTCCAATATCCCTTCCAGTTCTAAATCAATATAATATCAAATGGCATTTAAGTCAATGTGAGAGTGTATGGGGTTTTTCCACTGTGACAAAATACCTGTTTGGGGTCAGAATTTATCCCCTGCTAGCCAGCATTCTGCCAGTCAGCCTTTTTTGTAGCTGGGCAGATACAGAGCCTTTTCCCCTTAGTATGGAAGGGTTCAGGACCTCAGGTCTGCCTCCTCGAGACTTCAGGGACCATGGATGGGACGCTGGTGGGTTATGCTAATAACCATTTCAGACCTTCACCTAACACAAGAAGAAGCCGATAATTCACCACTGAGTCATTTGGTTTTTTTTCCTTGAATTCAGCATAGATTATTAGTGAAGTAAAATTCAGACTTTTTGTTTAAGAATTTCGGCAAATGCATGAAAAGGGCAACTCATGCTCCTTACTTCACTGTTTAGCAGCACAAACATTACCGAACATTTTAACTTCTGCTTTGCCACAGGGGAAAGGGGAACAAGCATTTCCGAAGCACCTGCCCTGTGTCAGGCACTGTGCTAAACCCTTTATGAAGATCTTGTTTGATCTTCACAACAGTCGAGCCATGACAATGGGTCTCCAGAATGAGTGGTGATTCCTAATGGAGGGAAACATCCTCCATTCCGCTTGTCCTCTCCCTCACTATGGACCTCGGCATCTTGAAAGCTGTTGCCACATGAAGCAGCTCCAGCAGGAAGTATCTGCAAAGAATAGGAGATCGTGTAAGGATCGGCCTTAACAAATGCAGAGAAGGGCCATTGGAGAAGACTGGATACAACACTAAGAGATATCAGTTATTCTTTTTAGCCACTAAACAGTGGCTCATGGAGCTCAGGAACCTTTGAATCCTGCCTTTCCCACTATGCTTCCTGTATGTTTGGGGGCATGTCACTTCTCCAGCTTGTGCCTCAGTTTCCTCAGCTGTAAAATAAGGGGTTTGGGCTTTATGACTTCTAAAATCTATGCTGTTTCTAACTCTCCTATAAAGTCATCAGTTCCTATGAGGGGTGAATATTGGTTTGAAGCAAACCTAAAGTTAATATTTGTAAAGACTTACAGAATTCCCTTTTATTCTTTTGAAATTAGATGTATGGATGGAGTGGTGAATTAGGATCAGGACTTTATTATTTAATTCCATTCACAACTGGCTGTTGGCTGAAGAAGGAAAAGAAACACATTGCGGAGGAAGCCATGCTTGTGTGCAGAGGCGAAAAGGGAGAGTTGTTTCTTACAAAGAAGTTTAGGTAAGCCTTGTTTCTGGTGCCCCTTTGCCCAACTCCACAGGATAGCCCCACCTGTCAGACCAAGAAAATGGCCTGCCCATGAAGCTGGCACTCAGCTTCTGCCATGTGGCCATTCCCTGCAACAGCACCCACCCGTACTCACCTGTGGGGCTCCCATGTCTGCCCCTGCACAGGAAGCCCTACTCCCATGCCAGAGACATTCCCACGCTCTAGACAGATGTCACGTGTGGATGCCCGGGGCTCTAGCCTGCATTCTTTGGGGACCGTGGGCAGCATGACTTTTACATCTTTGAGTGATTCCCTTCTTGTGATACCCACTCTGTATCTCTACATTTCCCTCCGGGTGATCTTCACTTCTGGTTGATAAGATACCTGAGGATTTCAACCCTTGGACGTAAGGGTATTAAACCCTGTGCCTTTGTTGCAAGGAGAAGCTTGGGGTCATTAAAAGAATCATGCAGTTTTTTTCCAAAGGCAATCCTGGCCTTTCTCTTCCTCCTGCTTCTGTACTAAGCATTGTTAGGTAATAGACCCATTTTTAAATCTTAAATGCTTTATTAATGTTTTTAAAAACTTTTTTTTGGGGGGGCTGGTAACTGTCATTTCCCAATAATCCCTTTCACACTATTGCCTTGTAATGATAAATACAGACAAATAAATCAATATACTGACCATGTTTGAAAACATTTGCCGCCTCCTCCACATGAATGGGGAATGTTCGCTATCTCTTTATCATAAGAAAGGAGCCATAATTCATCATTCAGTCTTCAGAAGTCATCCATTATTGGTCATTGCAATGATTATAGAGTCCTGAAGCCTCTCATTGCTTCCTTTACATTATTATTGGGTTTTTTTTTTCACTCTACAAATGTTTATCTAAATCTTCCCAGAGCCTATTGGGAGAGATTGGCCAGCACCCTTTCTGCCCGAGACAGTCATTACCCTAGACACAGAAAGCACAAAAAGTGTTTAACATTCTCTGAGGAAGCCGGTGGCCCAAAGCCAGCCGCAGACACCCTTCCTCTCCTGGGCAGCCAAACCACTGGTCAGGGAGGCTCTGGAAAGGCTCAGTAGATGGGCCTCTAATAACATTCCAAAGCCACTTTAAATAATATTGTCTTTTTTTCTTTTCTTTTCTTTTTTTATTCTTCTCCTTTCTTTTAACATTGATAAATGAGTCTGTGGCACTTGTAACCCGGCTAACCTTAATGCTCCTCAGCTGCTATATATCTGTATAGACAAAATGTGTCTGCTTTCCTAGGTCACCCAGTGAGCTCTGAGGCTCCTTCTAATTCTAGGGGCTTGTGCATCTCAGTTTGTGTGATTGGGAACTAATGAAAACTGCTTGGTTATAAAACCAACACATTTTTATGTTTTAGGAATAAGACATTATGCTGTTCTTTTTTTTCTTTTTGTATATTTGTTTTAGATCAGCTTTGTCAGACATATTTGATATAATTGATTTAGATGGAAATGATCTTCTTAGCCTTGATGAATATAACTTTTTTGAACTGAGGACAAGTGGTGAGAAATGTGATGAAGACGCTTGGGCTATCTGCAAAGGTAAATACACTTTTGCTTTGTAAAATAGAATGTCAATATAGATAAAATCATGAGGTCATTTTTCTCTTTGTTCCATAGTAATATGACAAGGAATGTCTTTTAAAACTTAGTTGATTTACTGTTTTTCTTATTTTTGTGGTATAGACTGAAAGGGTCTCCAACTGGAAAGGGAGGTTAAAAAGATGTTTGGGGCAATTCCAGTTTTTAGGCCTCTGCCTTAATGTACAAACTAATCAATGCCCATTTATTTATTATTATTGTGCCTTCTGTCAGGTGAGAGTTCATGGAGCTGTAGAACTATATAGAGAATGGATGTATAAAGAATAAAGATGGGGGTGGAGAGGAGGCAATGCATCCCAGATCCAAGGGAGATGAGTGAGCCCACTCGAGATAGATTGGTTGAAGGGCCCTGTCTGAGGGCCTGTGGATAGGGGAGTCCTGGAGAAGCATAAGATAACAGGGAGGATAGAATTGGGGCCAGTCATGAAGAGAGCCAATTACCAAATGGAAAAGGTGATATTTGATTTTGGTGGTAATGGGGAACATGCTGGGGAGCTCCTCGTGTGTTTATACCTGTGCTTGAGGAAAATCACTTTGGCAGATGAATAAAGAATGAATTGGGATAGGGAGAGGCCTAAGGCAGTTAGAAATCTTTTAAAATAGTTCAGGCAAGAAGCAATCAGGATCTGAGTTAGAATTATGGCTATGTGAGTAGAGAGAGGGGAATTTGGACATTTTGGATATAATGAGTTTCCAATGTGTCTAGAAAATCCAATTTTAAGGGTTTACCAGGTAGTAGGTGATGTCAGACCTGGTGCTCAAAAGAGATACTTGGGATAGATCTGGGGGGAGTCTGTTTAGAGATGATTGTTAAATCTGTAGGAGCTGATGAGACCAACCAATGAGAAAGTATAGAGCAGAATGTGTCATGGACTCCTTTGACAATCTATTGAAGCTTTTGGTCTCCTCCATTTTGAAAATGCATAAAAATAAAATACAGAGGATTACAGAGGAAACCAGTTATATCAAAATAGTTATCAATATATTTTTTTAAAAAAACAAATTCATGGACCCTAGATAAGAATCCCTGGTGAAAAGCGTTTGTTATGCCAGATCAGTTAAAAGTGTTTATCAGGGTGGATAAAGTACTGAAGGGGGTGGGGGCCCAGGAGCTGCTACTAAGAAGGGAGGGCATTCCACACAGTTTGTAGGGAAATCTTCATGTTGCTCCCCATGCATCTTTTTTTTTTTTTTTTTTTTTTTTTTTTGATGAAAAAGCTTTTTGGTGCCTTCTTTGTAAATTTATAAATGTCTATTATACTGTTTACAGATGAACACTCATATCTTAATAGTTTATATAAATATTTGAAAAAATAATTGAATCACATAGTGCTTCTTTTCTCCTAAAACTAGAGAATTTTGATACAAAGAAGAATGAACTAACAAGACAAGGATTTATGGATCTCAACCTGATGGAAGCCAGTGATCGAGAAGGAGATCCTAGTGACCTCTGGGTGACTCTGCACTCAATGGGTTTCAACAAAGCCTTGGAAATGGTAGAGGTAAAAAAGTGTTTAAACTTTGCCATGCTTTTCATTTAGAGCCTTTTTCTTTTTCACCCACAAAGCCCCTGACCTGCTAGATGCAGTTTATGTGTCATAAACTTCGGACAGAGTCCCAGATCCTTTCGTCCTGTACCCATTCCCATTCAGTTATGTGTATGAGTCTTGCCCAAAGTGGCAGTCTCATGTCTGCTCCCTTTAATGGGTCTTGCCAAGATTGCCAGTATTTTAAGAGCTACCTCCAAGATGGACAGGACAAGTGGACAGTGCATGACTTCACAGAGATGGACAGTGTAGCCAGAGATGGTTTAAGTTGCTAACACATGTTTGTAGAGACTTCCTCGTAGTCTCTTCTTACCCCCCAAACATGATCTGTGATTCTTGTGATGGGAGGAAGAATGATCCCTTTAGAAATAGGAGAATTCTGATATTTGGAGATAGCTTCTTCCTAACCTGGTGCACACAAAGAGTGATTTATGGCAAATCTGAAATTAAGGTCTCAAGCCTTTCTATTTCTGAACTAGGTTGGCCCATTCTGGCCGGGACCTAGATCAGAACAAGTTTGTGCATTGATTTCTTGAGATGGGAATGTGAGGTTGTAGGATTAGCCCTGGTGTTAATCTATTTGGGGCTTGGATCCTACTAGTTCTTAGTTACATTCCTGTTTGGGAACCACTTAAAACAGTCAATCCAGACATCTTTTAACCAAAGGGCAACAACTGTTGACGGTATTATAGAATTCAAACTCACATGGGACCTAAATGGCATTTAGTTCAAATCAGACCTGAAAAAAAAATCCTGTGTATAGGTCATCTAATGCGTGGCCTGGAGGGGCTGATCAGCCAGGGTTTCCTCAGTCTTCCTGGACTCAGACCCCTGACTCCTTACACTGTTCCTGCTGAGGTTCCAGCCATCTTTGGCACCCTAAGGACCCCACTTTCTTCCTGCACTGCCTGCCGGCTAATCCCGGCCTGGCCCTGGTTCTGCCCCAAGGCCTCTAGATTTTTCCCTATGCTCAGCTGGAGGCACCAATTTGTCCTGTTTATGGAAGAAAGCTGGAGAACTCGGGATTTACTGACTTCCTCTGCCATCTTCCCAGGATCCTCATTTCTTCCGATTTTACTTTGCCTGTCCTTATAAATGCTCCTCCCCTGCCTCCCCTACCCATCCCTTTCAACAAAGAATTAGAGGAAAAGGTCGGGGAATGGCCGCTCCCTGGCTCGGGCTGTTCCCCAAGGCTGATAGGGGTGGCTTTCCCTTGTGCCCCCTGCAGGATTCCCTCCTTCAGTAGGGAGGCTGGGCTTGGTCCTGGTCCCTTCCTCAGGCCCCGTGCCCATGTTCAGTCTCCTTTCTGGGCCTCTGTCCACCTCAGGTCACCTCAGGCTTTAGGAGGTCTCTGAGTTCTTCCCTGGCCTGGCCTCCATAGGGCCACAGAGAAGCAAGTGTCTTGTGGGATGCCTTGCACTTGGCCTCCCCTTCATTCCAGGCCTTATCTCTGTGATTTCCTTCTCATCCTGCATGTTGCATGTATTTTTCGGGGGTGACTTTCCGGGTAGTTTGGGAGCTCCTCAAGAGGAGGGACGGCTTCAGCACCTCATCCAGGGCTTGATGCATAATAGACAATACATGTTGAATGGTTGATGGATTGAGAAAGCCTCATCGAGGATATAAAGGATCTACTCTTTGACTTCTGGCAAGGCCCTGAACTCTGTACATGACAGAAATAGGAGTCCCTGCTTGCAAGTTAGTGAACGGATAGAAATACAGCATGACCTCAGGAACCAGAGAGTGCTGAGACCACCTAGGCTTGGACCTGTGGATCTTGGAGAAGGTACACTTGAGACTCCTCTTAGCAATCTGCATTAGCATCATTTCACCCAGGAGATGGACAAGTAGAAAGAAAAAAGAAATCTAGAAAGTTTTTCTATCATGAAATATTAAAAACCCAAAAAACAGAACCAGAAAATGTTTTGCCTCATCATATGAGGAGAAAATAATAAGAGGTAAGAGATCATCCTGGAAACTTAGAGAGAGAAACTAAAAAGTGATATACTACATGTTGCCTAGAAATTAAATGTAGTCTCTAAGTGCATTTAGTTTTGTATTGATATGTAAAGATTTCACTAATGAAACACTTTAAAATAATTCTATAAATAATAAATATAAATTAAATTTAAAATTAAAAATAACTACTATTAATATAGCAATAAAACTACTATTAAGTTTTTCATTGTGCTCTAAAATATTATTTTTTTAATCCTTACAACAATTCTGGGAGGGAGGAGCTGTTCTTACCTTCCATTTTACAAGTAAGGAAACTGAGGCTAACATTAAGAGACTTGCCCAATGTTTCAGAGTATTTGATCCACATTTTCTGACCTTCCAGGCAGCCCTCTCTTTATTTCACCACCCAACATTAATTTCCCCATCCAACATCTTTCCTCTACACTTTCATAAGTTTGTAGGACTTTTAAGGTTTGCAAAGAATTTTACTAGAATTAATTCATTTAATCATTTTAATTGAAGAAAAATGAGTTAGGATTTGGAAGGGGTTTTTTGGTTTATATATTGAAAAGAGGCCTTCATTTTTGTAACTGTCTTCATGTGCTCTTGTGACCACAAATTTTAAAATAGAAAATTTAATAAGAATTTGTATTTAAGCTCTGTATGAATAAAATTGGCTTTTTAAAATATGTGAAATCTGTACTGAAAAGGTACCTTGAACTGCCTGCCATCTATGGGAAGGGGTGGAGGGAAGGAAGAGAAAAATTGGAACAGAAGTGAGTGCAAGGGATAATGTTGAAAAAATTACCCATGCATACATACTGTCAAAAAAAAAGTCATAATTATAAAATTAAAAAAATAAAAATTAAAAATTGTTTCCATAGGTAGAGATTTTTGGTTTTTTGTTTTTTTTCTCCAGTTTTGAGATGAATATGGTTATTATTGCTTTACTGGTCAGTTTAGACTTTCCCTTGGTTTCCTTTATATAGCCAGAGTGAAACACTTAGCAGAGGTGGAGAACTTGCTGTTCTAAACTCTTGGGCAGGTCTGTGGCCAATATTAGCTCAAATTTGTGAGTGGTTTAAAATCATAAAAGAAAATGTAATAAGATTTTAGGACAGTAAAAGTCTGTGAACCAAAGGAAGCATGTACAGAGGTTAAAAAAAAAGCTGTCCTACCTGAACATCTACTTGTAGCCTTCTCCCTTTTTTCTCTGTACTTATCACCTTACCCAGGTGGACCGTTTTAAAAAGATCAGCAGTCCAAGGCTTGTGCGTTCAGGTTTATCGTGTTCATATTTCCTTGGAAAGCTAAGCTAGCCCAATTTACACCAGCTTTAAGGAAGCCCTGGCTGTGCTCAGAGCCCTGGGCCAAGCACTGGGGACAAAAGGACATGGTTCGTTTCTTTAAGAACATCAAAGAGAAAAGGATGGGCATGTGTTCTAATAAACAGTGTGATAAGAACGAACACAATAGTTTTCATGAATAAAAGCAAAGGGAGTGCAGTGACATATTCTGTCCCAGAACACAAAAATTTTAAATATCAAATAGTGTTTTTCCTCCCTTTGCAGGCTTGCCCATTCATCATTGAAATCCACGCAGAGAAATGCCGGCCCAGAATTAAAGCTGTTCACTTGGGATCAGGCGCTGGTCATTTTGAGAAAGCCATTTGCAAGTCTGTCATTAGCAAAGGTGATGTCAAAACTATGGACAGCCATGAGAATATCTTTCTACATACCTATAAAAGTGATTTCCGGATAACGACAGTTCTTGAAAATAAGGTATTAATTATAACTTGGCTATCTATAACTATTCCACATAAGCTAATATTGTCTCATTTTCTTTTTGTGATTGGCAAAAGAATTAAACTTTGTCATATCGGTATTTATTTTTTAAAATATTTCTTTAAAAAGGCTGTTTTTCCCCTTTCTAGTTCCATGGGATTCATAATTTAGGGTGGTTATTAATATTTTTATTCAGAAAACTTGTCAAAAATTAGAGGAAAAAAGTGTGGATTTACAATCTTTCTTGATAGTTAAATTAATATATATGTTTCAGTTCAGCACAAACAGAATCATTCAGATAGATTTAGAGCTGGGTTTCTGGAAGTTATTCAAGTCACTAGAAAGGTTAAAGGTAAACTTAAGGTGACTATGTGCCCAAGATAGTACGTATTTAGCTGTACCAGCTGCCAGCTTCAGGCCCCCAAAGCCAGGCCTAATTTGGACTCGGTCTTGGAAGGGAAGGGAGTGAGTGCTCATGTGGGGCCTACTATATTCCAGGCACTGTGCTAAGGAAGCACTTTGTGAATATTGCCTCATTTGGCCAATCACTGACTGTCTAGCTCTATGGTCAGTCCTGGGGATGTGGAGACAGAGAGTGGAACCATTCTTGCCCTTGGGGAACTCCAACCTGAGAGGCAAGCATCTTTGCAATTATATTCAGTTTGGAAAATGGAGCGAGGAGAGAGCGGGCCCAGGACAGGACCAGACACTGAGGAATGCTCTGTTAATGGGCGGGACTCGATGAAGTTGGATTCACCTCCTCCTTCACCATCACTAGTTTACCCTGATCATTAACCGTGTTCTAAATATTGGTGTCTCACCCCCATGCATCTAAGGCTGGTCCTTTGCTGACCATGGTCACCTGTGAATTACTTGGCCTTTTTCACTGGCCTTTTTTCTGTGTTATTTCTGGTATTTCCTGGGAGTCCTGGACACCACAGGGTACCCAAGAAGCTGCCCTCTGCTTTAGAAAGCCAGCAGTCTCTTTGGGTGGGTAGTGCTCTCTATAACACCCTGTTGGGTATTCCTGCAAGGTGCAGTGGGATCTCAAAAACAGAAGGCTCCATAGAAGGAGAAGGGAGGAAGGGGAACCAGGCCCCAGAAAGAGCAGTGGCTTCTTCATGGAGGTGGGGGTCCCTGACCATGTTTGGGAAGAAGCAGAAGGAGCATGCTGGGAACTCAACTGCGGGACAGGAAAGCCCCGGATTGTCATGATTATGTCAGAGTTTATAATGTACTAAAGTCTAGAATAAAAATGTCATCTTTCTTTTTTTTATAGTCAGAAAAGAAAGTGATTATTCATGTCAACAATGAGTTAAGTAAAAACTGCTTAAATAACAGAGGTCTCAACATTTTCGCCGTGGAGGTGGCGCCCAAGTCTACGATGGTAAATGATTCTCTTTTCTGTGTGACACTTTCAGAAATGTTTTGGGGCATCTCATTCCTGCTGGGATTATGGTGGATGTTTTGGGGTGTCTTATTCCTGCTGTTATCATGGCAGATGTTTTGGGGTATCTTACACCTGCTGGGATCATGGTGGATGTGCTCAGGAGAAAGATCACAGATCCTAATCTAATGACAGTAATCAGCACCATATTCACATGGATATTCTTAGTGCACTACCCAACAAGTTGGGAATTTTAGGCTGCGCTCTGCTGCTGGTCAGTTCTGTCCCAGGCCATGCAAGTCACTCTCCTCTGTGCCCATTTTGTAATTTGCATAATGGAAATGAAACCTCTTCTACCTACTCCATGGGCTGGTCAGAAAGCTTGAGATGGACCAAGCAATAAGACCTCGTTTTCCTAGAACTCTGAAGTTGACAAAAGTTAGAACAACCCAATGAAATTTATATTAGCTGTTTGGTTTTGTCCATTGCACAGATGGGGAAACTGAGGCCTGAAGGGTGTAGCCCACAGTCCCAAAAGGAGGAGATTGCAGAGCTGAAAGCTGACTAGATAGTGTGGTGGAAATCCCAAATTCAGATTCAGCCTGAGCCACCATGACTGTAGTAGCATATCCTGCCCAGCCCAGCCTCTGAGGTCCTCCCAGAGCTCCTCAGCCAGTCAGCAACCATTAATCACCTCCTGCATGCCGGGCAGGATTCTCAGTATTCCCCCTTGCTTCCCTTCTGCCAAACCTGGTTTGGTTTGAGCACATCCTTTAGACCCTCCATGGTGCATTCTGAAGTAGGAGGTCGCCTCTGTCACAGAGTAGTCAGTGCCAGAGGCGCTCCATGTCCTGGTGCTGACGGATCACGTTTGCCTTCGCAGGTGTGTCAGCACGTGGTGCCGATGAACGAGCGCCAGGAGTGGGTCTATAACTCTGTGTACTCACTGGTGTCTTGAGGGCCCCGGTGGAAGGTGACTGCTCCGAGACTGCCCGAGGGCGCTGACCACTGAGTCGTGAGGACGTACCCTGGTACAAACCACTTCTCTGAGCTCCCCTCCCTCTTAGCTGTTGTGTGTTGTGTGTGTGTGAGTGAGAGAGAGAGAAAAGTGTGTTGCATTTTCCTCATCTGGATTCTAGATCCATGGCATATTTTGCTTTTTTAAAAAAAATGATATAATATTTTCTTCCTGATTTGTAATAGTGTCAACCAATTGTAAATAAGTCTTTGGCACAGCAACATTAAATGATTTATTTTATATAAAATAGCAGATATTTAATTTGTTTTATTCAATTAAAAATATGATCCACAGACCCTTAAAATGTGCTTATATTTAAAATAGGTTTTAAATATATTTAACCTAGTGTAACAGGACAGCACCAGCCCTTGAAAAACTATATTTATCAACTAGCACAGCGGGATTCTGTCCCACATTCTTCTGTAATAGAATACAAGGCCAGTAAATGTCAGCTATGAAACAGGAATACCATTATGGAACCCTTAATTATTTTTACATGCAGTATGTGCTGGTGCTTAGTTTTTGAAAGGTCATTCATTGAATTTTTGTTACACAGTTTAGACATCTGTAAAATGGGTTAATAACGTCTTAATCCTGAACTGAGCCTCAGGAGACTTGGGTCCTGGTTCTGGCTCTATAACCCAACTAGTTGTGTAGCCCCAATTAAATCAGTTAGCTTCTATATCTGCAAGATGGAGGATCTACCTCTCACATAAAGGAAGAGAAAGTGGCAAGAAAATAAAGCTTTAGGTTTTTATGGGATAGGAGAATGTTCCAGTCTTAATCTATACCATTAACCAAGAGAGCAGAGAAGAAAATGGTCAAAATGAAAATAAAATAACTGTGTTTTGTGAATTTTTAAAAAATCCATAAAAATAAATTCATCTCATAAAAGAGGAACAATGTAAAAACTCATCAAAAACACCAGTTTCCATAGTTTCATCTTTCATTTAACTTAATATTTATAACCTATATAAAGATTGCAATTAGAAAATTTTATATGTAGACCACTGCCCAATAAATTATCACTAGTTTAAAAAATACATATTTATGTGATGTGAGATCTATTGTAATAGAGTTCTGTACTTGATTTACAGATATCCTTGCCCTTTTAGATATGGCGTTTGACAAGGTATGGGACCACATGCAAGTCCCTTAACCTTTCTAGTCTGTAGGCATCCTGCTAAAAATATGAATTATAGAAGACAGAGAAACAATGTCAGTGAAGGGTGCTCGTCACCTCCAACAAAATCATAGGTTTTAGGTGTGTAGATGTAATTGTTCTGAGGTAAAGTTTATATAAATTACACTTCATACAGCTAAATTAATGAAAAATCCCAAAACTAATTTTAAGGTAGTTCTAATCATCTAAACTTTTATTTCATTTCCAACTAATGTGCTATTCAGTTTAAAAGATGAATTAGCTTACAGAGACTACAAAAGTAGAAGAAGTGAAGCAAGAGATGAAAAATGAAATTATAAGTTCAGGAGGAAAAATGTAAAGGAGATTACTTTAGAATAGAAGACAGAGAATCTTACCCAGAAGGGGGCTCCCTGAAAAATATAATGGAGCAAGCAAAGCCCAGAGATTCATGACACAACAAGAAATATTAGAACAAAGACAATAAGTTATCAATTATAAATTCCCTGAAAGCTGTAATCAATGAAAAAAGTTTAACACTGTATTTCAAGTAATCATAAGAAAAAACCATCCAGATCTATTAGAATCAGAAGACAAAAAGAAAACAGAATCCACTGATAACCTGCGTATGAAACAGGAAACTGGTATACCATGACCAAGCTGTATTTATACCAAGAATGTCAGTTTGGTTTATTATTGGACCATATTAATTAGATTAAGATCATATTAATAGAAATCAGATAATTATAATTACACACCTAAAACCAAAAACTATTATTTATAATTTAGATACACTAGAGGATTTCCTAGTAAGATCAGGGATAAAACAAGAATTTCCTTTGTCACCATTATTGTTTGACATAGTTCTTTTAAAAAATGCCAGATAAAACAAGAAAAAGAAATGGAAAAACTAAGCATAACCAAAAAGAAAAAAGGATATTTCTTTTTTTGGACATAATGTAATAATTTTCTTAGAGAATCCTAGAAAGTCAACTAAAATTTAATTAAAACAATTCCTGACTTCAGTATAGTAGGATATCAAAAAACAAACAACAACAAAAACCCTTCAAAGATAATCATCTTTTTTGTATGTTACCACCAAATCTATAAAGGAAAGAGGGAAAAAAAGAAATTCCATTCAAAATAACTGCATAATATATAAAATATCTGGGAGTCCAGAAACCAAAATACATAATTTATATGAATACTAGATTTTTTTAAAGAAACAGATCTAATAATTATAGAAATATTAATCACTTTTACTTGAACCTTGCTGATATAATAAAAATAATATCATGTTACATAAATTTAGTACTATACAAATGAATATAATTATTATATTATATATAATAATATTATAATAAAAACATACCATATTGTCCAAAGTAATTTACAGATTTAGTACCATACAAATGAAGTCACTAAAAATTACAGAACTAGTTGAACTAATAACTAAATTTATTAGATAGAAGAATCTCAAGGAAAATAATGAAAAAAGTGAAAAGGAAGCCTAGTAGTTCCAAATGCCAAACTATATCACAGAGCAATATTCATTTAAACTATCTTGTACTGCCTTAAGAAATAATAGAAAAGTTGATTATAACAGAATCAATGCCCAAGACCTAGAAGCAGATATAGCTCTGTATTCCAAAGGCTCCAACTACTAAGATTAAAAATTCATAATTTGAGGAGAAAAAAAAAAAAAAAAAAAAGAGCCAGGTAAGCTGTAAAGCAGTCTGATAGACATTAGGCTTAAATATCTCTTATCATGTACCATCATGCTAAAAAAGCATGGGAGCAAGCACACAGTCACTCCATTAGTAACAGAATGTCCATTAGTAACAGCACTGTCCATTGTCCAGACCCCGAGCAAACACGAAGTTGGAACTTCTCTGGGCTCCCAAATTCTGACATTTTCCCCTGTAAGCCCTCACGAGTGACAGTATCAAAGGCCTTGGTCAGAGCTCCAAATGCTAATACAGCCTCTGGCCTGGCTCTGGCTTTTCTCCTGGAGTCGTTGGGCAGCAAACGCTGCATCCGCTGCTCCTCTCGGTCTCTTCCGCAGCTACTCTGGCTCTCAGGTAGATAACCTTCCCAGGTGTAGGGTCGGCCTAGTAATTTGAAGACTCTGGTAAGAATTTTGGCAGAAATGACTAAGATAGAGCCTCCCTGTGATTGTCACAGGACAATCTATTCCCTTTCCCTTTATAGAGATGGACAGCAGCGGCAGCCTTGAACTCCTGACGCATAACCTGGAAAATTTCAATCTACTTCTGTATGAGCAATGGACCCCTCCCCCTTCTAGATCTCAGATGGAATAGAATCAGCACTCAGGACTTTACTGCAGGAAAAGAGCCTCATGGCCTTCAAAACCTCTTGTTCCCTTGGAACTTCAGTTAGGGAGCAATTGATTTCCACTTGAGGTAAATGGCCAATAGATTCTGCAATGATTGCTGATATCTGTTGAGGACACTATGGAAGTGTTTTTAGCACAATGACTTCAGTCACATTGTCAAACTCCTCCAATGATGACAAACATGGAATCAAAGGGGTAAATTCTTCGGCTTGAAAAGGCTGCAAGCCAGAACTAAAGTGGAGGGCAGGGCGGGGCGTGATTTTGGGTTTGCAGGTGATTGTGCGCTTGATGCAGCCTCCAAAGCCGAGATGCAGCAAAATATGGATCCATTCTCTGCTTCTTGTGCTTGTTTTGGTCTGAGAATTAACACCAAGAAAACACCAGTCCTCCATCAGCCATCACTACACCGTCCCTATGTGGAACCATTGGTTACAGCAAATGGAGAAGTTTTGAACGCTGTGGGTGAGTCCTCTTACCTTGGCAAGATACTTTCCAGGGATATCCATACTGATAATGAAATTGTCTCACATGTTGCCAGAGTCGGCTCAGTGTTTGGGAAGCTTTGAGGGGAAGTGTGAAGAGGAGTGGGATTAGCCTGACTAACAGACTGAAGGTCTCCAGAGCCATTGGACTGAATTGTTGTATGTCTGTGAAATCTGGATACTCTCCCAGCACCATGCAGGAAACTGAATTGCTTCCATTTGAATTATCCTAGGAAGATCCTGAAAATCACCTGGCAAATTAAGCTATCTGACCTTTCTCGGACCAAATATTCTGACTCTACTGCAGCAAACACAACTCCATTGAGCTGGTCACATTTTTTGGATGCCAAATGTACACTAGCCAAAAATGATATTTTGTGGAGAACTCACACAAGACAAACACTCACAAGATGGTCAGAAAAAGCGATACAAGGACCCTCTCAAGGTGTCTCTTAAAAACTTTAGAGCTAATTGAATGACATGGGAGGCACTGGCACAGGATTGCCCAGCATGGTATGCCCTTATCAGAGAAAGGGCTGTGCTCTATGAGCAAAGTAGAATTGAATTAGCCCAGAAGAAATGTGAGATGTGCAGTTAGAGAGTCCCCTCCCCTAAATATTCATAGAGACTATTTGTGTCTGAGCTATAGCAGAACATTCCGAACTCGTGTTCGTCTGATCAACCACAGTTGGACTCCTGTAATGCGACACTAAAGTAATGCCATTTTGATCCTCTTCAAAAATGAAGGACAACCAACCATCATATATCACAAGGGAACAAGCTTTTATTAAAGTGCCTACTAAGTGCCAGGTGGTGTGCTAAGCAATCTCATTTGGTCCAGTAAAATTCCATGTGGATATATGGCCATATAAACAAGGGTGCTACCTTTAACAACTATGACTAAGGGGAAAGTTCTTGACAAAACAAATGATAAAACGGACAATTTTGATTACATCAAATAGAATGTTAATAATTATCAGATTTGTTTGCAAAATCCACTCTTCTACTTGGTCTTTGTGTAGATGGACAAACCAAACTCCTTTGAGTGACATAGATCTTTTCCATTTTCTTTTTTAACATGCTCATAAATTAATATTCTAATATAAAATATTCATAGAGCATACCTACCCTGTCCCCTGGCAGAATACTGTTGTGGTCTCACCCTATTCCAAAAGAAAGCAAAGGATGCTGTTTGTTCTCTCACTTGTGTTCAACAATGCTTGGCTTCTATCTGGTTTGTTTTTTTTTTCTTTTTTAAGAAAAAGATTTCTGCTTCCAATTTTCCTCTACATGGAACACGCTAATTCTCCCAGTATTTAAACACCAAATGCAGCTGATCCTCGAGACAAAATCCTAGACTGCAAGAAGGAAATCACTTCCATCACTAGCCTTAAAGCCGAGTTGGAGAAGACAAAGGTAGACAAGGACCTTATGAGAAAGATCTGAGCAACCCTTAGAATCTGGAGAAGATGGAGATAATGGAGCTGAAGAGAGGGAGAGAAATTCCAAGGCTTTTGAAAGCTACCTGTGAGCTTGGAAGAGGGAAACAGAGAGACACAGATACAGAAACGGGTGGCAATGGGGGTACACATTGTACTCAGTAGTCTCTGTGGTTCCTTCCAACTCTGAGATTCTGTGTTTCATTTACAAGAAACTATATTTATTCACACTTATAAAACTTTCTGAGAAGAATAAACACGATATTCCATATTCCTGTTTGTGGGTTTCAAAATGGAAAGCATTCAACTATCAAGCAAAATCCAGTCTCTTCAAGGATTCTTGTCAAGATTGCTTCCACTCCCACATTAGAACTATGCAAGATTCCATGAGAAAAGTGATTTCAAAGACACCCACTTCACACCATGAGAACAAAATGTGCTCCACTGGACCCATTTAATCAGTGACAAGGAAAGAGGCCTCTGCCTGTTCTAAAAAGAAGACTGGATTCACAAGTGAGTTCATCAGGGACTCTTGTCCCCACTCCTGTAGAGTGCAGGCCCTCAAGCTAGTAAAATAGCTTCCTACCAGATCTTGTCACCTCTGCTCTCTCTCCACCTCTAACCTATCCTTCTCACTGCTACCTAAAGAATCTTTTTTGTATGGATCTGTGATGCTCCTCCGAAATCTTTAATGTTTACCAGTAGACCTATTGCCTGTCAATAGACTATCAATGTGGCCATTTGGACTTAAAAAATTGACCTACAAATTAACTTGAGTAATAGTAATAAAACCAGTTTGAACTCTTTATGGGCTCCTTAACATCAGTGTGCAGTGGAAAGATCATTGGGTTTTAAGACCCACATGTGCAAAAGTGTTTGCAGCAGCCCTCTTTGTAAGGGGCAAGGAACTGGAAACTGAGTGGATGCCCATCAGTGGGGGAATGGCTGAATAAGTTATGGTACATGAAGGTAATGGAATATTATTGTTCTGTAAGAAATGACCAGCAGGATGATTTCAGAGAGACTGGGAGAGACTTACATGAACTGATACTGAGTGAAGTGAGCAGAACCAGATCATTGTACATAGAACAGCAAGATTAGACAATCAGCAATTCTGATGGACGTGACTCTTTCCAACAATGAGATGATCCAGTGATGAAGAGAGCCATCTGCACCCACAGAGAGGACTGTGGGAAGTGAGTGTGGTTCACAACAAGCATTTTCACCTTTTTTTGGTGTCGTTTGCTTGCATTTGGTTTTCTTTCTCAGTTTTTTTCCTTTTTGATTTGATTTTTCTTGTGCAGCAAGATAATTGCAGGAATATGTTTCCATATATTAGATTTAACATATTTTATCATGTTTAACATATATTGTATTATTTGCCATCTAGGAGAAGGGGTAGAGGAAGGGAGAGGAAAATTGGAATACAAGATTTTGCAAGGATTAATGTTGAAAAAATTTATTCAGGCACATGTTTTGAAAATTAAAAAGGTTTAATAAAAACAAAAATAAATGGATAAAATATTGTTTTCAATTATATACAGTTTTGTATTGTATTGAATACAATATTGTAATCAATATTTTATAGAAGTACGTTTTTCCACTGACAACTTACACGGAAGATTCTGAAATGTTAATGAGAAGGTCAAAGATCAACTTTTTGCCCACATGGCCCAGAGACTCTGCTCCGTCCTAATAAGTAAGTGTCCACATCCTGGTTTCATCATTTTGATTTAAAATACAGTCTAACTTTAGAATTCAAGGCCTCAAGTTTTACATTAACTTTTATTCAAATACAAACTTTAGACATCTGATAAACTTCAGGGGAGTAAATCTGATGCAGGGCGCATGTCTCAGATGCTTGTTTTGCTGTGTAGCAACATGATTGGAGCAGAAAGAGTTTAGAGGGGAGGGAGGGACAAGACCTGGTACCTGGTGAGTATGAAGTGGCCAGATGTATAAGCAGGTATCTCATTGATGAAGAGTCCCAGAGAAGGAAAGTTCCTCTACCAATGCAGTTCAATCTAGAGCACAGTAGTGATTTACCCAGAAGGATGTAGCCAGAATTTATTAGAGGCAGGATTTGAACTCAGAGCTTCCTGGCTCAGAGGTCTCTGTTCATTATTTATGCCATCTGTCTCCCACAAACCTAACCCGGGAGTCAGACAGCTCCCATGCTTAACTTAACAAATGGTCCTAAATCTGGGTCAAGGACGAGTCTAGGTGGGTGGGTTGTCTCATGGGGCAAGAAGTGGCAACCCCCTCAGTAATGGTTTGGAGATGGCCCAGTTCCCTCTAAGTAGAGGGTGAGAGGTCACTTAGATGGCCCCTGCAGAAGGCCTGAGGACTCCTCCAGAACTTGGGATTATGATAGGCACGGGGCCAGCTCCAGCTCCATTGGGAGATAGCTGCAGACTTGAGCTGTAGGTGATTTTGAGGGTGCCAGGGCAGGAAGGTGCTTCTTACCCCAGCATAGATTGCCTCCTTTCTGCTGCTGGGAATGGAAATCATCGCACCCAGGGTCATGACTCCTATACCTGATAAGGGATGGTTCATCGTTTTCTGTGGGGGTAATGGTGATCTTGCCTGTGATCATCCCTCTTTATTCCCTTCATCTCCAAGTTAATTTCCTCCCCCTGTGTGTGATAAGAAGCATTTTCCTGTGCCTCAATGCCTCAATGGACCAAAGATGATCACCTATGGGCCTGTAACTGGGAGAGGGAAGCACGATATTGGCTGACTAGCTCCTAGCACAGTATCACAATGTCAGTAGGATATAACAAGGCAAAAGATGGAGTTTACAGTCTAATGGGTTAGAATTCTATTTATCTGCCCTCCACAAATATTGTTGGGAGGCTAGGTTGTATAGCACATAGAGTAACAGACCTGGACTCAGAAACACTCATCTTCCTAGTTCAAATCTGGCTTTAGACACTTATTAGCTGTGTGACTTTGGGAAAGTCACTTCACCTTGTTTACCTCAGTTTCCCCATCTTTAAAACAATCTGGAGAGAGAAATTGTAAATCACTCCAGGATCTTTGTCAAAAAAAAATCCCAAATTGGATCACGAAGAGTCGGACCCAACTAAAAAACAACAAAGCAAACATAAAAAAAGAGCAACTTAAACGTCAGTCTAGGGTAAATTTCTATATTCAAGTTAAGCTTCTGATTGCTATTGCTTATCAATGAAGGAACATCACAAGCTCTATTGCCAAGGCTTACTTCCCTTTCTGCTAAATGCCAGTTCACAACACAAAAAGCACAATTTACCTTAGCTTATAAAAGAAATCAAAGGAGTTATGTCAGATAATCCACAGAGTGAATTAGCTCTCAAACTGGAAGGAAGATATCTCAACTAAGAGAGTCCCAAATCTCACCTACGGGGAAATTCTCCAAAGTCACTACTGAAGGATCAAAGAGGGCCATGCTTCCCGACATGGCAGCTTTCTTCTCAGTCTTTCCCTGAAGAGAATCTGAAACCATGTCATCCTTGGGGATGGGAATCAGTTGAGGCTTAATGATGAATAGGGAACTATATTTAGAAAAGTTACACATATTTAACCTATATCGGATTGCCTGATGTCTATAGGAAGAATGGAGCGAGAGTGGGAGAAAAATTTGGAACCCAACATCCCTCTTCTCCCAAATTCCTACCAACCCTCCCCTTCCATAGGCACCACTGAGGAGAGTCTGAATTGCAGTTACTAAGTAACCATCTCTCCTGTCTTCCTGGAATGCCATAGGAAAGAATCAGTTAAAAGATGAGAAGCTTTGGCAACAAGCATTTATTAAGCACTTTTACTGTGCTGCTTCTTAGTGATGGAGATAAAGATACATCCAAAAAGAAAGACAGTCCCTTGGAGCTTATGTTCTGATGGGGGGAGACAACACATACAAGAGTGATGAAAAGGGGGAGAGAGAGCGGGGAGGTGTATGGAGAAGGTACCTGTGTGAGGCATGGTGGTGAAGTCAATGGAAATAAAAAACTGAGCTGGGAAGGGAATGAAAAGTGGTGGACTTCGGTTCCTTCTCCAACTGGAAGCACCAGGAGGTCCCATAGAACAGAGGAATATTCTGGACTGAGAAGACAGCTGACACAGGGAGGTGCAATCTGGAGGATCCCAAGCAGAGATCAGAATGTCTGGGTGTGTTTCAAATCTCTCCAAGGCACTTTTCCACGTCATCATCCCTCTGCAGAAGCCGACCCCTGGCCTCTTCCACATAATTGTATCAGTCAAGCTTACTGATGCTCCCCACTAACCCTGTCTCAATGTTTGAATCAATGGAATAATCAACTTTAGGAACACAATGCACCCAGTATGGCTAGTTTTGTCCTGCAGCTGAGGATGGACAAATCGGGGAAAGTAGCAAGGGAATGGTGGCCAGGAAAACAAAGATGGCTCCACATTTCTGGATGAAGGAGACAAGGACAGAAGCTCAGGCTGCCTACCAGCCAGGATCATTGCCTCTGTCCAATCAGCTCTCTCAGGCTCTCTCTTTGGCTACCACTCTCACTCCCCAGCAAACAGCATCTGAGGAGGCTGCCCTACCACCAAATCCACCTGAGTCTCTCACAATCTCTGGTTCTCTGCTACTGCTTCTACTTCTCAGGTACTTCTCTTGCCTCCATGTCTGCTCCTCCCAGAGACAGTCGGTCCTTCTATTCCTATCCACATGTCTCTCCCCAAAAGTGACCACACATATCCTTTCCTGAGGCAAGAGAGAAGGGCGCTTTTGTCTCAACTGTTTCACCAACTCTGTCCCTCAAGTCATCTTAAAGGACATTCTTTCTACGTCTTTGGAGTCACATTCCACGTGCAGGACAGGGCCGTCCTTTCCCGGTCTCCGTTCTGGTGTGAGCTGGGTCGGACACTGACAAAGCAAAGTCTTGTCTACACTGACTTGAAGGATTCTAAAGAGGAAGAGAACAAGTATCTAAAGATTACCCACGTGATTTCAGAGAGATTTCTCAGAAAAGCTCAGATTTCAAAAGGACATTTCACTGAGGACAAATGTAGGGGAACATCACACGATTGAAAGGTGAGGAAGCTTGGGGATGGGAATCAGTTGAGGCTTAATGATGAATAGGGAACTATATTTAGAAAAGTTGCACATGTTTAACCTATATCGGATTGCCTGATGTCTATAGGAAGAATGGAGCGAGAGTGGGAGAAAAATTTGGAACCCAAACTTTTGCCAAAGTGAATGTTGAAAACACTCGTGTATTTGGTAAAATAAAAACCTATTTAAAATTAGAAAAAATTAACTGAGGCTTACAGAAACTTCTTATTTGTCTTAAATTCTCAAAGGGGACCGAGATATCAGGTTGGGGATTCCATGGTGCAAGTGGATTAGATTGAAGTGAGGGAGGACTTGGATTAAAAATAAATAGCAATCATTTCAGCTTTGGCTAGAAACCCTGAGGGCGTTCCCCTCCCAGAAATTTAAGGATAAGCCAAAGGGTTTAAAGAAAACATTCAGATTTGTTGAGGGCCTGGAAAGAAAGGAGGAAATGATAAGCCTGCTATGAAAAACAGATCAGTGACAACAACCAGCCCTATTCATTCTAGTTTTTCTTCTCATTGTTAGTTTTTCCTATTAAGGAGATCTATTTTCAGAACCCCTAGAACAAAAATGCTGGCCCTCTAAGGTTGAGGAAGCATTTATACATCTATTATCTCATTTCTTCACCGGAACCCAGTGAGTTGCTATTATTGTTCCTGTTTTGTAAATGAAGAATCTCAGAGAGATTATACTGCTTGCCCAAGGTCACCAGCAAATAACTAAGACAAGATTTGAACTCGGGGCTTTTTGATACCCAGTCTAAGGCGCTCTCTATTGTACCAAAAAGTTATGATTCTATTGAAACCGATACTAAGTAACAGAATACTTTCCATGGAATAAATTACATCCTGGATAAGGATGGGACTTTTAAATGTGATTACTAAACCACTGTCCATTATCTTGGAGCATTTTGGGAGAAGAGTCAAGTTATTATAAGACTTAAAATGGATAAAAGTCTGAATTTCAAAAAGGATTTCAAAGTAGATTTAGTCAATTATTGACCAGTGCAATAATAAAAATAATCACGCTAATAGAAAACATTTTTGTAGAACTTTATTTTCATTATCTCATTTGATTCTCACAACAACTCTTGAGGTGAATCTTGAAGTCTTATTGATCTCCAACCCAGAAAAATCTAGAACAGATTAAATAAATGGTCTGTAATTCCTTAGTAAAGTAGCACTCACTAGAAATCAGAATAGTTCCTCATGAATAAATTATGGAAGATTGACTTTGTGTCCTTAGAATAAATGGCTAGATGGGAAGATCGAGAGAATGCTGTAGACAGTGTATCGGGATTTTAGCAGGGCAAACGGACACCAGCTTTCTTAATTTTCTTATGGACAAGAGGGAGAAACATGGACTTGGTGATATTTGATTTAGGAAGTAATTGAATCACCAGATACAAATAGTGGAGTTTTTAAAAATGTTGGATTGATATAGATTCTAAGTGATGAATTCTATACTTCCTTGCTATAGAACTTTCTCCTTGATCCAGTTCTGTTAATTATTTTTAACAGTGATCTGGATTAAAAATTAACCCCCCCCCACAAAATCCTACTCTATCATGGCCGAAAGATGAACTTAGATTTACTAAGGCACTGGCAACCCAAAACAAGCTCTGGCACACATTACCATGTTGGAAAGGCTTTGGGTATGCTCTTGGCAGCAGACTCCGTCTTTGTTCTGATCACCAGCTTAACTGACCTTGAAAAGCTCATCAGTAGGCTAAGCACTGATGATGAATTCTTCAACTATGGCAGTTCATGAAACCAAGAAAAAGACAAAATGGCCCTTAGTTCTGTGCTACTCCTTTCTATTTCCTTGGTGATGGCGGCAGAGTCTAGGCTGGATACAAAATTAAACTTGACTATTGGTAGGATGGGGGAGCTAGGTGCTCAGTGGATAGAACACTGGATCCGGAATCAAGAAGACTTTTTTTCATGAGTTCAAATCTAGTCTTGGGTATCCCTGGGCAAACCACTCAAGTTCTGTTTACCATAATCAATGGTAGAAGGAAACGACAAATGACTCCAAGCCCTGTAAGTAGTAATGGTATGTGGTGGTCTACAGGGTCACAAAGAGATGGATTTGAGGTCCTTGTCCAATAATCAAGGAGTGAACATACCTTTGGAAGAAATGAATCACACCAATTTGGACTTTCTCATTAAAGATGAAACAAGAAGACAGGAGAAGCTGTAGCCAAATGAGAAGACTGATCACAGGAAAGGAATGGTCAGAATTGGTTTTATTTCAATCAAGAAACATCATTTCATGGGACAGTTCATGTTGTGGTGCTTGTTATAGGTGTCTGCAAAAAGATTTTCATGAAAATAATTACAGACAATGGTCCATACAAATGATGAAGATGCTAAAAATAAATTTGAGGAAGAACTTGATAAGACCCTCCAAAATCAATCAGCATGTGCCATGATAATAACTTCAGGAGTTTGAAAGAAGGAAAGATACTAAGGACATGGAAAAAAATATTGGTCCTTTTTGCATAAAGAAAAGATAACCGAGGGGCAGCTAGGTGGCACAGTGGCTAGAGCACCAACCCTGAAATCAAGAAGACCTGAGTTTAAATTTGGTCTCAGACACTTAACACTTTCTAGCTTTGTGACCCTGGGCAAGTCACTTAACCCCAATTGCCTCAGGGGAAAAAAAAAAAAGAAAAGATAACTGATAGAATTCCAACAAATATGGACATCCAGTTCTGATAAGGATGCACATACTTTGAGGTCATCTCTGATGAGGGTGTTGGAAGAGAAGATACAGGATTTCCTGGGCCATATTCTACAGCAGATCTCATCTTTACCTTCACACAATTAATTGAAAGATGAAAAGAATACTCTGATCCGTGTTTGCTCTAAAAAGTTCTTCATTTAATAGAACAAAATATCTCCTTAAAATGTCTCTTCCAACAAAATATCTTATGTGCATATATCAGAATTGTATAAGTTAGTGAAAAATATAATGACACAGACAATCTTGTTTGATGACTCTCTGATTAGTAAATCAAATAAAGTATGAAATAGGAGCCAGGCTCACATCATCATGGAGGAGAGTCTCTACAGAGTGTGAGTTGAAGAAGAATTCCTTATAAATGAGGAGGTTCTCCTGGTGTTCATTTTCTGTCGATATATTTGTATCATCAAGCTCTAAACTGTTGCAGAGCCTCCTGGATGAGATCCAAGAGAATCACCACTCAAAAGTGTTTGACTAAACTATCCACATTTGGAAAATGACAAGATTAAAGAATATAAAGTGTCTACAATATGATGCAATATAGAACTTAACTATCCGAATCTACAGTATATTCTCCTGTTTATCCAGGCTCACAAGCTGGGTGTCAGCCTCTACTTCCCCCTACTTTTATCTCATGTATCCAGTCTCTTGCCAAGTCTTGTGAATTCTTCTTTCATGGTTCTCTCATACATGTCTTCTTCTCTCCCCTCACACAGCTTCCTCCTGGCTGTAGGCTCTTTTCGCCTCCTTTCTGGATTGCTGTAAACACTTTCTATCTGCCTTCTTACCTCAAGTTGCTTCCAATTTGAATCCATCCTCCATTCAGCTGCCATTTCCCTAATGTGCATGTCCGTCTAAGTCACTCCTATGCTTAAAAACACAAATGAATGGTTCCCCATTGCCTTCAAGATCACATAGAAAATACTCTATTTGGCATTCAACCTTTGCAGTCTTCTTACAATTTATGACCTTCCTCAGAATGGCCCACTCATTTTGTCCCATTCAAAACAAGAACATGGAAGCAGGACTGCTACTCCCTGGCCATTGCCGTGACAACAGAATCTACCCTCCAAAAAAGCAAGTACTAAAGTCGCAAAGTGATCTGCTGGACACTGGCCGGGTAGGTTGTGTGGTCTGGTATGGGAGATTTTCCCAAGAGCAGTTGTGTAGGGATTAGGGTATTGAGGAGTTGGCTACTAATGCAGGATGGGAGAGGTTTAGAGCTTGTACCAAAGAGTTGCTGGAGTCGGGTAGGATCGAAGGAGAAGGCTATGTCGGAGACAATTCCCACTGTCGACTCTCAAAGTCCATTTAAACATTTTATTTCATTGCACATCCCTCAGGCTTAGGCCACACCCTGCTTCAAGTCAGACCATGCACAACCTTGTCTATATATATACATATACATAAGTACATATATATACATATATATGTACATATATATATACATACATATATATTGCTTATACATATATACATAATATATACCTTGCTTATACATACATACAAATATATATATACATATATATACACATATAAATATATATACATATATATACACATACAAATATATATATACATATACATATATACATATATATATACACATACAAATATATATATATATATATATGCATACAATTGGGGTTAAGTGACTTGGCCAGGATTGCACAATTAATCATTATTAAGTGTCCGAGGCTGTTTTTGAACTCAGGTCCTCCTGACTTCAGGATCAGTGCTGCCCTTCTTGCTTGTATTTTGGAGACCTGTTTTAGAGGAAAAAGGCCCATCAATCTTTAAATGTTTGGGAGGGCTGTTAGTTGGGGGATGGATTGGATAGCCCTGTTTGACTTGGCTTTTGAGCAAAATTAGGATCTGGGGGAGAAGTTGCAGAATATCATGTTTCAATGAAACATAAGAACTTCCTAAAAATTAGAGCAGTCCCCAAAGGGAATGAACTGTCTCACTGAAAAGGGAGCCCCTGAAAACTGGGACAATAATTGTTGGTGATCTAAATGTTCTGGAGAGCAATGTCCATGCCCAAAGGAATTTGATCCAGCCATAACCACTACGAGGCTTATATCTCAAAGAAATAAAAAAGTGAAAAGGACTTATTTAAACAAAAACATTTCTTGCAGCCCTGTTTGTGGTAGCCAAAAACTGGAAATGAAAGGGATGTCCATCAGCTGGGCAATGGTTAAATAAGCTGTGGTAGATGATTGTGATGGAGATTATTGTGCTATGAGAAATGACAAGCAGGATGATTTTAGAAAGGGTAGGCTGACATGAACTGAAGCAAAGTGAAGTGAATAGAGCCAAGACAATGTTATATACAGTAACAGCAAGATTGCATAATGAAAAATCGTCAAGGACTTAGCTATTCCAATGATCCAAGGCAATCCCAAAGGACTCAGGATGAAACCTACTGTCTCCAGAGAAAGAACTGCTATTGTTTGAATTCAGACTGAGTATGCTATTTTTTTTTCTTTCATCCTTTTCAGTCTTTACAAAATGACTAACGATATGAGAATGTTTTAAATGATTGCATATATACAAACTATATCTGATTGTTTATCAATTAAGGATGAGGAATGGGGAGGGAGGGATAGAATTTGGAACCCAAAATTTTCTTTAAAGATGTTTTAAAATTATTTTAATATGTAATTGTATGTATTTGTATTAATTAATGTGTAATATGTAATTATATGGGAATATAATAAAATTAGGGGAAAAAAGAGAAAGAAAAAAGATCCCCTGGAGCCTGGCAAACTAAGGCTAGGCAGAAGAACATAAAGCAGCTGAAGGCTTGCCAAGTATTGGGCTTATAATGGCTTGTAGTACAAGGGCAAGGATCACACCCCTGTTTTTTAGATGAGGAGACCAAGGCTGAGAAAGGAAGTGATGCCTCAGTTGGAGCCTGGCAGGATCTCCTAACTCCAAATGCTGAGCTCTTTCCACTCCATTCTATCGCCTCTCACCCCTTTGATGTCATGGTCCCTTACCAAGATGATGGTCCTCTTTGAGAATGAAGGACAAACAACAATCGCCTCTCAGATAAAGTATAAGATTTTACTGTTTAGTCATTTCACTCGTGTTCAACTCTTTGTGATGCCAACTGGGGATTTCTTGGCAAGAGTGGCTTGCCATTTCCTTCTCTAGCTCATCTGACAGATGAGGAAATTGAGGCAAACAAGATGAAGTGACTGATATACAACTAGTGATGTCTGAGGATAGATTTGAATTCAGCTCTTCCTGACTCCATGCTAAGTGCTCTCCTCACTTTACAATTACTTTTAAACTATCAGATTCGAAGTTTTCTAAGGTTCTTTCCAAACTCATCTCCCTTTACTTTTATATTCACAGCTGAGGCGGCAGACATTAGTATTCCTGTCTCCCCAAGCGTCACCCATGTTGACCACTTTTTTCTATTGTCATTTTTATCAGTCAGATAAGTGTGGGATGAAGGCTCAGAGTTGTTTTATTTGCTTTTCTCTCATTAGAATCCAGTGCCTTTTCTCCACACCAAACTGACTTCTGAGCAGTGCTCCAGCATGGTGTCTTTGAAAGGCAAAAGTTACAAGTGACCTAAATTCTGCAAGAGGGGAGAACCTCTTTGTCTCATCAAGCTACGCTTGGAAGAGTCGCGAAGAATTATTCTAACAGAGGACGAAGTCACTCAATCCTGGAAGTGATTCAGACTTAGGGGAAAAGGACATCTCTTAGTAATCCTGAGTAGTTAGCAGAGAAGTCACAAAGGACAAAGCTGAAGATCGCTATTGGATGAATGGAAGCCCTTGTCCTCCGTGAAGACTTTGCATTGTCCCAGATCAACTAAACCTGACGTTGTCTGGATTTTCAGAGTCCTTACTAGCTTCCTGCCTAAAGAATGGGATTGAGGGTCCCAAGGAGTGTGGGATGTAGCTTTGGGCTCCCTCACTTTCTCGCTAGCTTCCTTGCCCAGGACAGGAATGATAGGCAGGGAAACTGAAGGATATTTATCCAGTCAATTTCACCATCAGTAGGTGATGGACATGTATTTCTCATATTTCCATAAAGACATATATATATATATATATATATATATATATATATATATATATATATATATATATATATATATATGTATATGTTTGTGTGTGTGTGTATTCACTCCTCCTCCTCCTCCTCCGCCTCCTTCTCCTCCTCTTCCTCTTCTTCCTCCTCCTCAGATGCATGAGCCAGAAAGGGAGACAAAAAAGAAAGTGCTTCTTAGAAAGCAATTTTGCTAAGAGCAGTAGGGGAAGGATGGGCAGGAAAAGATATTTGTTAAAACAAAGAGGCTGGTTTGTTATCGAGGAAAGTGTCCTTGTAAGCTAATAGACCAATGGAAACAGAACTTTCTTAGTCAGTTAATCAGTTAGCAAGAAGTCTATAGATGTGCACACATTCCACATTCTGATGGAACGGAATCATCATTGCCAAAAGTTTTGTAGGCTTTTGTGTGTGTGTTTTGAGCACAGGGTCGGATCCTCATTGTGAAACCAGTCTACCAGGGCCATGCCAGGAACTGAACTGCTGCAGTGAATTGTCTTAGGAAGATACTCATTTGGCAGGAGAAGCTATGGGACACGGAGATCTTTTTTTTCTAGCTGAACTGCCAAGTGTTCAAACTCAACATCAGAGAGTGCAATTCTCTTGGGCTGGACACCTAGTTCAAATGGCAAACGTACACTTGCCAAAAAGATTATTTTATGGAGAACTCACACAGGGCGAGCACTTGAAAGTAGCCAGAAAATACAAGGACACTCTCAAAGTCTCCCTTAAGTACTGTGGAATTGAATGTGGGTCTGGGAGATGTTGGCACAGGACCACCTACCACGGTGCCCTCCTCAGAGACAGAGATTTGTTCTATGAGCAAAGCAGAATTGAAGTAGCTCGAAAGAGACACCAGATGTGCAGAGTAAGAGAAGTCACCGTACACGTTCACGTGGACTGTTTGTGGACCTGTGGCCCAGCATTCTGAGCTTGTGCTGGTCTGATCAGCCAGAGGGACACTCTAACAGAGTGACGTCATTTTGATCCTCTTCCGGAGCAAAGGGCAACAACGAGCCAATTAGCATTTTTTATGGGCCTAGCCTGGGCTGGATCTGACGAGAAAAAATAAAATAAATGACTTCCTTAGACCATAGGGATCCTTTGAAGTTTTTGTTTTGTTTTGTTGAGATTAGGGGAAAGTTAGGTAAAGGAAGAGAGCCTCTGTATTGTCAGAGGCGTCACTAATAAGTATGAGAACACACAGGAAGGGGAAAAAGGAGCAAAAGCAGAATAAAGTGTTTTTTTAAAAATCCACTTTCAAGACTGAAAGAATAGAAATATATTATGACACTTACGAGGCATCTAGGTGACACAATAGTCACTGCTCACACCGGGTGGTCAGAAAAAGCGATACAAGGACACTCTTAAGGTCTCTCTTAAGAACTTTGGAACTGAAGGTGGGTATAGGAGACAGTGGCACCGGCCACCCAGCATGGTGCCCCCTCAGAGAAGGAGCTGGGCTCTAGGAGCAAAGCAGAACTGAAATAGCTAAAAGAAACGCAAGCTGTGTAAAGTGAGAGAAGTCACCCTAAGTGTTCACGTGGCTCATCTGTGGCCCGACATTCCTAGTTCGTATGGGTCTGATAAACCACAGAAGGACACATTGTACACTCCAACATAGTGACGTCATCTTGGTCTTCCAGAATGAAGGCCAATGAGCAGCCTGCTTCAGTTTCCTCTTCTGTGAAATGGGGATAATAACCCCACCCACTCAGGCTTGTTTTGTAAAGCATTTAACACAATGGCTGACATAAATGCATGGAAATTCACTATGTAAACGTGAGCTATTATTATATTAACTATTATTAATTATATACAAACCCCATTATCTGCATTATTTCATTTGATTTCCACAACAACTCTGGTGTAGGCAAAGTACCATCCTTGTTCTAAAGGTCACAAAAGCCTGGAAAGGGAAAGGGACACTTGTGAGAAAGGGAAAGTGAGGGAGCCCAAAGCCACCTCCAGCACTCTTGGGACCCTCAATCCCATTATTTCACCCTAGACAGAGGCGGAGAAGGTAGGCAGCCCTAAATATTTATCTAGCAGGTCAGACTAAAGACAACCAATCATAAATTGAAAGCTTGAAGTTTGTTCAGAAATCCTCTGGCTCAACCCCCTCATTTCAGAGATAAGGAAACAGAACAGAGGGGGAGGGGAAGTGACCGGTGTCACTCCGAGCAAGCCATTTCCCTTCGTTAAGCCTCAATTTCTTCATCTGTAAAATAAAGGGGTTGAATTAGATGGCCTGGACTTTTGCATGCTTAGCACAGTACCTGGCACACAGTAGGAGCTTAATAATGAGGCAGCTATGTGTTTTAATGCATGAATGGCCTGAAGGACTAGAATTCAGATTCAACTCAGGCGCTTAGGCGGTAAGAACCCAGGCAAGTCACCTATCAGCCTCAGTTTCCTCATCTGTAAAATGGGGATAAGGACGCTACCTGCCTGGATAAAATAATATATGTAAAATGCTCTGAATCGTTAACAGATTGCCTTTGAAACTGTAAGGAGAGTGGAAACGCTTCACAGCAAAAGACCTAGTTTCAAATCCTGGCTCTGTCACTTACTCAAGATCACGCAGACTGAAAGTGGCACCTTTGTCACTGTCCCTGGTGGAGCAGATTGAGAACCTGAAGGCTGCTTAGGGTCCATTTGGTCCATTTTACAGGTGAATACATTGAGGTCCCCAGAAGCCCGGATTCCACAAGGTCTGAAGTCAAGGAGCTTTCTACCTAAACTGTGACATCTTCCCAGCCCCAATCCCACGTCCTTCCCTCCCCCCACCTATAACTGGGAGAGCGCTGGGCACCCTGGGGTAGAAAATAGCCAGCCCCTCCCCTCCGGCCCCGCAAAGGAGACAGTGCGCTTCTTTGGTCTGCGGGGCGTGGAGGGGAAGGGAGGAGAGGGCTGGTGGGAGGAGGAAGGCCGGAGGAAGGCCCCACCCAGAGGGGTGGGGGTGGGGAGCCACCTTTCTCCGTCCCTCCGGGCGGCCGCTGGTGGGTGGGAGGTTCGGGAGAGGGGGAGGGCCCAGCCGCTGTCTCTTTAAGGAGAGCGGTGTCTCGGACGTGTGGGAGAGTGACACGGCCATCGGCGCTCCAGAGCAGCAGCTGCGGCGGCGGCAGCGGGCAGGCAGGCAGGCGGGGCCGGAGCGCGGGGTAGCAGGCGGGGCCGGAGCGCGGGGTAGCAGGCGGGGCCGGAGTGCGGGGGCCGGAGCGCGGGGCGGCAGGCGGGGCCGGAGTGCGGGCAGCACCCCCACCATGGTCAAGATCGTGAAGGTGCAGACCAAGGCGTACCCGGACCAGAAGCCGGGCACGAGCGGGCTGCGCAAGCGGGTCCGGGTGTTCCAGGAGAACGCCCACTATGCCGAGAACTTCATCCAGAGTATCCTGGCCACGGTGGAGCCGGCGCAGCGGCCCGAGGCCACGCTGGTGGTGGGGGGCGACGGCCGCTTCTACATGCAGGAGGCCATCCAGCTCATAGTGCGCATCGCCGCGGCCAACGGGGTGAGGAGGGCCGGCGCGCGCGGGGGGGCGGGGGGGTCGCCGTGGCTGCGGCCCCGATCGCCGGCGTCCCGCACGTCGCCCGCGAGCTCGGGTGGGCCGGAGCGGGGCGGGGTGGGGCGGGCCGTCGGGCTGGGGGGAGGGGACTGCGAGGCTGGGAAGGGGAGGGGCTTGGGGCCGGCTCCAGCCTTCACCTTGGGCGGCCCCTTCCTCCCGCTCCCTTCCTCCCTTCCTCCTCCTCTTTCCCATCCCCCGCCCCCAGGCCTTTGACATTTAAAGTAACCTTTCCCCGAGATATAATTACCGGCCTGAGACCTGGGCGCCCGGCCGACACCCCGGGAGGCATTGGGGCGCGAGCGTGCTCACCCCTTCCCTTCCGGGGTCGTGTATTTACGGGCTTGCCCGCTCTTCCCTCTCGCAGCCCCACCAGCCTGTATCTGGCCCCCCGGGGGAGAGACCATCTCCTCTCCCCTTTCCTGGGGGATTTCCCCCCCCTCCATTTTTATTAAGGCATTTCCAGGCCAGGGGCGTGGGAGGCCGGCTCGGGCCAAAAATGAAGGTAAAGCTTTTCCCCCACGCGTGGAAGCCGAAGCGGGGAGACCTGCCTACCTGCTGCCAACAGACAGCCGGGATAGCGCCAGTGGGTCTGGGTGCCCAAGCTTGGAGCAAGGCCGAGAGCCCAAGATCCGAGGCTCTGCCAGCTAAGCCGGTGCCAGGGAGGCCCCCTAGGGCCGGAGCTGCACTCGGACTTCTTCTGCTGAGGGCATTGAAGCGACTTTTCAGGAATTTTTTCCAATCTAGAACTCAATCTAGAAACTCGCGAACCGAACCAAAGGGCTTGGATGCCTCCACAATGTCAATCTGGCCTTATCACCCCCTCTAAAGATAGCTCGCTCCTGGGGACAGTTTATAAAAGCCGCCCCTCCTCCCCCCCATCCCTGCACATAGTTCTGTGACTTAGAGTCACTTCTCTCTGAGCCTCCTTCTTCCCAAAATAAAGGCATTCTGATAGATAAGGCCCAAGGGTTCCTATTCTCGGTCTGTGATTTCCTCTGTTTTATGGACAGGTAAACTGAGTCTCGAGGAGCAGGTAGAACATTGTGAAGCTGTTAGGCCGCCTTTGAATTGGAAAGTTGCTGTAACATCTCTGATTTCTGCCTCACTCTGGACAGACTGGTTGTCAGTGAGCACCAGGCTCCTGTCACTTCTGATAACAAGCCACTTTTTCTCTTGTTTTAAAGGCCCGGGAACTTGCCACTCCCAGGTCTACCGCAGATTCAGCTTAGAGTCTTCCCAGGAGTTGTCCAGGGCAGCGAGAGGAGAGCTTACTGTGATTTAGAGTCTGAGCCAGGACTAGATCCCAAGATATCCCTGCTCTCTGGGACCAGGAAATGAGAAGGCCCATTAATTTTAAAATTACTTTTGTTAATTGAAAAATGATAAGCAAAAAGAAGACGACTTCCTAGTCCACATGGCCCAACTGACATGTGAGGAGGCCTTAGTAAATGAACCTTGAGCGTGTGGATGGGAGGCTTTGTGCAGGTTTATAGCTGGTAATCATCTCAGGCAGAATTGGGACTGGGCCTTTTTGGTTCCAAGCCCCGCTCCCCATCCTCTTGGTCCCACCACCTCAGAGGTTATATAACTATTTGATTAACAAAGGTTTTGTTTCCTTTCTTGGAATATAGAAGGGGATTTTGGCCGTGCTTATTTATCTGTGCTTTGGCCCTCTGAGATATCACAGATGTTAAGTCCTTTTCCCCCTCCAGGAATCCGTCTCTCGATATCTTCTTGTTGGATATACTTCATTTACTCTCCTGGTTTCTCCCGACCTTATCCTTTCTTATCCTTTCTTAGAGCTACCTCTGGCTCTCACCCAACCTGTCCTGTTTTGGTTCCTCTTCTTCCAGGCTTTAATTCAGTTTGATGTTTTCATCAGCAGCTCTGAGTTCACTCATCATCTCTGGAGATGATTCTCACATTTGTTTATCCAACCCTAACTTCTTTCCTGATCTCTAAGCTTGAATCTCAAATGGAATAGACCATGCTCTCCTTTACCACCTTCTGAGCTTCACCATGACTATTGAAGGCTTCACAAAACTCCCAGTCACCCAAGCTCACAACATAGTATCATCTTCAACTCCTTACCAGCATTACTGGGATCCAATCTATGGCCAAGTATTTCTATTCTTACCATTGAGTAGAGAGTAGCACTAGGCAGCTCTGGTGCTCTCCATTTGTTATCCCTTGCTCCTACAATGGTGATTACTTTTTACTTGTAAGTCACTGTTGGTAATAGAGAGCAGCCTGATGCTGTCTCATCACCATTGGCCTTTGGGAGATCCACAGTTTTGATTCTTGTGGAGTTCTGCCACACTCACACACACACACACACACACATACACATACACACACACATACACATACACACACGTCTTTATCAGAATGCTGATTTTAAATGAAATTTAATATTGGAATTTTCTTGGAAAGAGAAACTTTGGGTTCCTGAAAATTCTGAGTCGTTTCCCAGTCTAGTTCATCCTTGGTTCTGGGCTCAGAGCATTCATTATTCATGTATAGGATCAGTCTGCCATACATGCACTAATGGCTCAGAACAATGGGCTGTCCATCTAGATGTACATCCTAGGTTGGACAATAGGTATTCTTTATCTACCTGTTTTTCTGGTATAGATTGTTAAGCTGCCTTTTTTTGTAGCCTTATGAATTTCAGGAAGCATTGCACTTTCTGGGGTTTGATACAATCAGTAGGAAGTCATCCAAAGATAAGAGCATTTGTCAAATTTCACCATCTATAGAGACATCTTGCCTTCAGACTCTTTCATCTCCCATGATACCTTTGGGGAGCAGCATCTCCTAGTGTTTTGCCCTTCTATAATCAGAGATTAGCTGGACTAGTCTTAACATTACATGGCATATACCTGGTTGATGTGATCTTGCTCCAATGGACAAAATGCTTTCTTATAGACAACAAAGACCAGAATAGGATGGCATTTTCTTTTTTTTTAATATAATATTTTATGTTTCCAAATACATGAAAAAATAGTTTTCAATTTTGCAAGACTTTGCATTCCATATTTTTCTCCCCTTCTCCCTCCCTAAAACATCAAGCAATCTGATACAGGTTAAACATTTGCAATTCTTCTAAATACATTTCCATATTCATCATGCTGTGCAAGAAAAAAGGAAAGAAAAAAAAATGAGAAAGAAAAAAAAGCAAATAAACAACAGCAAAAAGTGAAAATTCAGTCTCCATAGTTCCCTCTTTGGATGCAGATGGCACTTTCTATTGGAATTGCATTGAATCGCCTCATTATTGAAAAGAACCAAGTCCATCACAGTTGATTACCACATAATCTTGTTATTGTGTACAATGTTCTCTTGGTTCTTCTCACTTCACTTAGCATAAGTTCATATAAGTCTATCCAGGTTTTTCTAAAATCAGCCTGCTCAGAATGGCATATTCTTGACACTTTTCAATTAATTGGTTTAATTAATTAATTAATTGGTTAAATTAATTAAATTGGGTGGTTTGTCCAGAACATGTATTCTCTGCATGGGCTCCTTGAACTTGACTTACAAAATATTTAGATAATTGTATTTCAATATAATAGGTGTCCTTTATAATTCTTTGTGCCTTATGTATTTAAAAATACTGAGGGACTGTGTAGACTTTGCTAAAGAAGAGATGGGTCCAGGACATGGAACTGCTTAAAGATCCCTCCTCTAGGCTGTCATTTATGGATGCTCATCTCTTCCATCCTTTTATTTTCACTAAGGCTGCCCTTGCCACATAGGGGCCACTTGTCTATTTAAAGGGTTTGTGGTGTCTGATTAGTAGATATCCACATCCTTTCAGTTTCCTTTGCTTTTGCCAGTAATCTTTTTTGTTTTGTTTTGCTTGTTTGTTTTTGTTTTTTGTAATCAATCAGTAGCCTCATTCTCTTTCAGATAGTTTGAGATTCAATCCAGGGAGTAGAAAGAACTTGATATTTTGAGTCAGGGGACCGTGAGTTCAAAGCCCAATTCTGCCCTTATTACCTGTGAGATAATGACTATAAAGCACTTTCTAAACATTTGTCAGTTTTGAGTTTTGTCCCCATCTCCATCATCAATTTTTTTGAATATCCTATTTCCTCATTTGTAAAATCAAGTGGTTGGACTACATGATCTCTCAGTAACTTTCCAGCCCTAAATCCTTGATATAATGACTCTTTAGTTCTCTTCCCCATGCACAGACTATCTATAAGCACCAGTGCCTGCTATTTCACCTATCTTAGTTTTCCTTAGTGCCCCTTTTCTTCTTTCTCATGAAATCCCAAACATGATGGCTTCACTGCTCTTGATGAGAATGTAGCTTCTCATAGAAATGTTGACGATGTTTTCAATTATTTTCTTTTTGTGTCCTTTTTCCAGTTTTATGGAAATTTTTAAATGCTTTTTGGATGGTCTGATCTAATTGGTTCTGGTGTTAAGCTTTCTTCAAATTCCATCCTGCCCCTCTCACTTTTCACTCTTTTAAAGGTGATGCTGATCATAATCTTCAACCCTCTTCCTCAATAAGATTTTGGAAGTAGTTTATGTTGTTTTAGGTTTTCCCTTTGGATGCTATTTATGTCCCTCCTCTCAGCAAAAGATAAAATGTCTGCTGAATGAGGCAATTCATAGGCTTTTCTGGCCTCCGGGTTGTGGTGATTGCTTTACACTAGGTAAATAGTGATTTTTGTGGTGGTGGTTCTTGTTATTTAGTCATGTTAAACTCTTTGTGACTCCATGGACTTAGCATGTCATGCTTTTCTATCCTTTGCCATTTCTGAAACTCTGTCCAAGCTCATGTTTTTTTTTGTTTCAGTGACAATATCTATCCATCTTGTCCTCTGCCATCCCCTTTTGCTTTCAATCTTTCCCAAAATCAGGGTCTTTTCCAGTGAATCCTGTCTCCTCATTATGTGGTCAAAATATTTCAGCTTCAGCTTCAATATTTGATCTTTCAGTGAATAGTCAGAATTAACTTCTTTAAGTATTAATTGATTTGATCTCCTTGCTCTTCAAGGGACTCTCAAAGTAGTCTTCATCACTGCAGTTCAAAAGCATTGAGTCTATCACACTCAGTTTTCCTTAAAGTCCAACTCTCATAGCCATATGGAAAAACCGTACCTTTGAGTATATGGTCCTTTGTTGGTGAGATGATCTCACTCTCTCTCTTTTTAGCAAGCTGCCAGATTTGCCAGAGCTTTCTTTCCAAGAATCAAGTGTCTGTTTAATTTCATGGCTGCAATTGCTTTCTACAATGATTTCTGAATCCAAGAATATAAAATCTGACATTGCTTCCATGTCTTCTCCCTCATAGTACGTGTCATTTTATTTATTCATTTTCCCTTTCAAGGCATCAGTTTATTTAAATAGTTCTCTTGATATAATTGAACTCTTTCTTTATTGGCCTTAAGTTTTATTACATATTGTTTGCCTTTTTTTTTTTAAATCACATTGATTTCCAAATATATCTTTCTTCTTTCCATACCTTAAATGTTTTCCCTTGTAACAAAGATTTCTTTTTAAGTTTAACTAAACCAACCAACACAATGATTATATTGGACAATATTCTATACTTTCAACCCATGGAGGGAGATACATTGCTTGTCTCTTCTCATGCATTTCTTCTCCTCTTTATCCTTCTAATTTGAGGCTGATTTTGATCTTTGCTCTAACAAGTTGATATTCTGACTTGCTGGATAGCTATTCATAGCTTGGATAGCACCTGTTGCATCCCTTCTTGCTCATAATCATGTTGCAGTTGGTTGACACTCCCTGTATGTCTTCTTGTTGCTCTATTGGTTGTCACATTAATTTTTCTGAGAATATGTGTTCCTAAATTCACAGACATAAAACCCTGGAACTTTTTCATTTGTTTTGTCTTTGATCTGAATCTGTTATGTCATAATCTAGGGAGCACCCTAATGAGGAAAAGTCCTTCATTAATGCAGATTGCTACTTGTTGGTCATTTATAATCTTAGAGAGTTCCTTAAGGCACTGAGAGATGACATTGCAGAGGTGCCATGAGCCTGGGGCTTCCTATTTTGATCAGTTCTCTATTAACTACACAGGGGTGATTTCTTGATATTAAACTGATGGGCATTGCAAGGTCTACAGAGCTTCTCAGATGCCACCCAGCCTGATCTCCTTCTCCTGTTCAGTTCTGATCTCAGTTATTTTATTATTTTTTTTAATTAAAAGCTTTTTATTTTCAAAACATATGCACATATAATTTCTCAACATTGACCCTTGCATAGCCTCGTGTTTCAGATTTTCCCTTCCTTCTCCTCACCCCCTCTCTAGGTGGCAAGCAATCCATGGTATACATGTTAAAATATATGTTACATCAATATGTGTAAACATATTTATATAATTCTCTTGCTGCACAAGAAAAATCAGATCAAAAAGAAAACAAAATGCAAGCAAATAGCATCCAGAAAAAGTGAGAATGCTATGTTGTGATCCACATTCAATTCCCACAGTCTTCTCTGGGTGTAGATGGCTCTCTTCATCACAAGATCATTGGAACTTGTAACGTGCCCTCCTGGCAGTTACAATTACTAGTCTGTCCTAGACCCACCAGAGTACCTTTGACCACTGTCCTTTGCAGTGGGAACTCTACCCGGCTCGCCTCCTCTGAGGCCTTCAAAGGTCTCTGGCCACGATCTCTTGAATCTATAGCTTAATAACCGGTAGCGCGCTCAAGAACAGCCACGTGTAATCTTAAAAGCCTTTATTATACCTACTCATATAATGCCCTGACTTGATGCCCTGACTTGTTGGTTCCCGAGTGAACACCTGGTCAGAAGACCCACGTTTCACTACCAAAACCCTTTCCTCTTTTGGCTACCCATCTTGGCTTGGCCACCCAGGCTAGGGAGCCAGGGTGAAGAGCGCCAGGTTAAAGAGAGCGACTGCTGCCTGCAGTGGGCTTATAAAGGGCCTGTGAGGTCACACACACAGCCAATCAGCGAGAGAGTCACCCATTACGAAGCTATCTCAATGTGGCCAGGATCCCACCCACAGGGCAGTCCTAATATCCACAGAAATTACTTCTGGGCCTCAATCTCCCGATGCACTGTGTCCGCCCATTTAAAGGGCTTTTACAGGAACTGGCCTGGATCATCTCATTGTTGGAAAGAGTCACGTCCATCAGAATTGATTGAGGTATAACACTGATGTACAATGATGATCTCAGTTTATTTGTGTAGAACTTTTTCCAGTGACAATAAGGACTCATTTTGATATTGACTGGCAAGATTTAGACACCACTTTCTTTGCAGCCATGTTAGGCAGTGTAAAAATTATTTTCTCCATTTTACAGCTGATGGATCCCGGGCTCACAGGATTAAAGAGGGAATGTCAGAGTCCCTCTGGTCCCCAAAGCGACTTAACTGAGTAGCAAAGGTGGGATTTGAATCCAGGCTTTCTGCCTTCAGAACCAGGGTTCTTTTCCAAGGCTCCTATTCACATTTAGCTCTTAACAGATGAAGCTGAAAGGAAATTTAAGATCACGCAGCTACAAAGTTACAGACCTAAATCTAGTTGCTTTTGTAAACTTCCATATCTGGATGGGCTACATTGTTATCAAGGCAGAAAGTGCCCTCCCCCCTGTCCCAGGCAGGAGAGGAGTTAGGAGGATGAATAGCACAAGCTTCTTTCTGAGCCTTGGCATTTCACTAGGAGGCTTTCTAGTTTTTCTAAAACTCCTAAGATCGCAGATTTAGAAGGGACTGATCGGATTCATTTACCAGTGTGGACACTGAGGCCAGGGAAGTTAGTTGACTCACCAGGATCATTGAGTCACATGTCTAGAGCCGGATGGGGATGTGGAGATCATCTTTACCAAAGCCTTCATTTTAACCAGTAAGGAAATCAGGGTGGCAAATGGCAGAGCTGAGAGGTGAACCCCAGACTTCCTGACTCTATTTCCCTTATTCCTTCCCTGACAATCTTTCCAGGGGATTGGAGAGCCTCCCTTTCCATAGGAAGTCCCCCTTTTGTTCACCCTTTACCGTGGAACGCCTTTCTGAGACCCTTTGGCAAACGTCTATTTCCTTGTTGAATGCCCGGCAAAAATTAATTAATATTAATTTATCAATATTAATACTAATAAAATAATTATTTAATAAATAATAATAAATTAATTAATTAATGAAAAATAACTGCCACTCCATCAATTATTGAACAGTTTTCTCTGGGCTTCCTTCTGTCCTGGCATTCTGGACATGAGAAAGTACTTTTTGTTCTTGCAAGTCAAATGATTTCTTCAAGTCAATAAATAGAGAGCTCAGGGGGACCTTGTATCAGCTGAGGGACCATGTGGATGGGATCCATTGGAGAGAGTTGCCCCCCAAACACCCAACTTTCCCTTTTTGATTTCTCATTAAAGAGCTGCTTCTCATGATGAGGAAAGCAAGCATGGGAACAAATAACTGTCAATGTTTCTTGGTTGTCTTTTTAAAGAAATATTTTGGGATTTTTCTCTTTTAAAAATATCATTTGGACTTATCCCTGAGAATTCTCTAAACCGTACCTATATAATATATACCTACATAGTGTGACCCACTAGAAAGGGTTAAATGTGAAGTTAAGAGACTGGATGAGAATTTCAGCAAGTGAACATTGTGAGCTTCAATTTCTTCATCTGTAAAATGGGATTAAGAATAGCTGAATTGCTTGAAGGCAAGTTTGTTGTGAGGAAAGTGCCTTATTCATCTTAGTGTTCTGTGGAAATGTCGTATGGTTTTTATAAGCAATGATGGATTTGGTGAGGTCCTGCTACCCTTGAAAAGTCATCTTAATTGGCATTGCCATTTATTCACTTTGTACCCAACCTGATGATTTCATGACTGTGACCCACGAGAGCAGATTGCTTCCAAATGCCAGCAGACCTGTTCTAATTCCCATCTCTTTGTTTCCCACATTTTCTTTCCCAATCTTCCCCTTGGCCTTCTCATGTTCTGTCTTATATCGAGCTCATTTACGAATCTCATGCTTCCAGTTAAATTGTGAGCTTCTTGAGGGCAGAGCTGATGACACTTTTCATCTTATATTTCTACTTCCTAATACAGGGCTATGCCTGAGTCTGAAAACTAGTTTATAAATAATATAAATAATATATATGTCATTATAATATAACATGATATTATAATATTATATATATATACATATATATATATATGTATATATATATATATATGTAGTTTATAGTTTAGAGAGCAGGATTCTTCTTATAAAGATGGTGCTCTTGTTGATTTCTTATTCTTTATTGTCTTTCCTCTGTATACATTTGGTAGATACTTATCATCCATGTATACCTGTTGTTCTATTTCATCTTCATTTTTGAATCTCCAGTGTCTAGATTGGTAGCAGGCACTTATTAAGTGCTTGCTGAATTGAATTTCCTTGTTAAGTTCCCCTGGCTTATAATAAAAAAAGTTATCTTAGAAGGAAAAATCTATTCAATGAACATTTATTAAGTATCTACTGTGTGCAGGCTGTGCTAGACATTGGGGTTCTTGCAAAGTTTAGGGAAGATGGGCTTCTGCCTTCATGGATCATACTTATCTATAGTAGGGGGGTTATTAAAATCAATTGGTATTGTTAAATAATATTAAGTTCAAGGTGCCCCATGCTATTCACTGAGGCAGAAACTCAGTAAAAACACACACTTTTTAGTTTATAAAATAAAGCAAGCATGCAAACTCTTTTCAGACATTTGAATGGTGGTTGTGTAGACGAGTGAGTGAGACTTGTTTGCTTAGCTCTGAAAAGCAGACACAGGAACAGGAGCTGGAAATTGCAAAAAAAAAAAAAAAAAAATGGCCATTTTAGAGTAGGCAACTTTCTAAATAATGAGAGCTCCCCAGAGGACAGGGGCTGCTTGAAGAGGGGATGGCTTTCCCCTTGATGGAGGTCTTAAAGCAGAGGCTTGACAGTTACATTCTAGTGAGGGTGTTTCATTTCTGGATTGGAGTCCCTGCACGTGAGGTCCCTTCTTGTCTAATTCATAAATTCTATGAATAGCATTAATACGGGAGGGAGGGAGAAAGCAAAGGGCATTCTGGTTTGGCAAAGCTAGAATTGGAACTGACCTCTGATCCCAAACCAGTGCTCTTTCCACATTGTCATCTCATTGATTTTGCTGCTGGGATATCCAAACAAAATTGTCCTGGAGGCTCTTGGAAATTCAGGTAATAAAGAATTCAGAAAGGAAATTAGGAATTACATGTATATATGTACATGCATACATATGAACCATCTTCATAGAAGTGATGTTTGAAACTAGGGAGGGAGTGTAGAGAGCAGAGTAGAGGGCCAAGGCTAGGACCTGCTTTTTTTTTTTTTTTTTTTTATAAATTTTTGCTGAAGCAATTGGGGTTAAGTGACTTGCCCAAAGTCACACAGCCAGGAAGTGTTAAGTATCTGAGGTCGGATTTGAACTCAGGTCCTCCTGATTTCAGGGCTGGTGCTCTATCCACTGCGCCATCTAGCTGCCCCTGCTATAGCTTTTACAAAGATGAGCCAGTGTAGAAGATCTAGGAAGAGTAGTTATTGAGGTGAGAGGAGAGGAAGATGAGTTTAGTATCTCTAAAGTCAAGGTTGAAGAAAATAACTAATAAATGGGAGTGTCCAACAGAAAGATCAAGGAGGGTGAAGACCGAAAAAGAGGCCTTGGACTTGACTCGGATTATCAAGTCAGAAATGGACTTGGGATCTAAGCAAGGAACTCCTTCGGTGTTGTAGATGCAAGTCCAGGACAAAGAGTGCAAAACTGAAAGGAAGAGCTTTCTCTCTCTCCGCTCTCGATGAAGGGATCAGCTAGATGGAATGAATGAATGGATGAATGAACGAATGAACAGCATTTGTTAAGCACTTGCCAAGCGTTAGCCCTGTTTAAGATGGTAGCCTTTGGGCTGGGTTTTGAAGAATGGTCAGGAACGTTGCAACTGGTGTAGATAGGATGGGGAAGGGCTCTCTACTCATGGGAAATAGGAGTGAAGGTGGTCTTGGAAAGGGAATGGCCAGCCCCGCGCATACAATGACCTATCTTGAGGACAGGAACCGGTCTCCATTTTTAAAAAATCTGCTTCTTTGTGCTTGCTTGGTAAATGATTGATTGATGAGAGACGACATATATTCGACTGCGATCCCCTTGATGACAGGAACTGTCTTTTGGTGGGTCCCCAACTTCCCTCTTTATGCCTCTGGGCCTTGATTGCTCTAGCTCATCTTCACTTCTGAGTGGACTCGCTCAGCTCCAGGGCTTCCTCCTCCATGAAGCCTTTCTTGCTTTCCCCTGCTGTACCTGCTCCCACCTGCCAAATGCCTTTGGGTATATTTTCCATGTACTTTCCTGGCCCCTGGACCCAAATGTTCTTTCCCCCCATATCACTAAACTTGTGGAGAGCAGAGCTGGTGCATTGTTGTCTCTGTAGCCCCAGCATGGAGGGACGGCTGACTAAATCCTGTGACCTCCTGAAGGGGAGACGTGTGTGGGGATGGGAGGCAGGTACTGTCACGATGCTTATTTTACAGAGGAGGAAGTTGAGGCAGACACCCTTCAAGTGACCTGCATAGGGTCAAGCAGCTCCTAAGTATCTGAGGCTGGATTCGAGTCCAGGCCCTGCATGCTCCCCTTGTCCTACCCTGGTGCCCTTCAGTGAGGAGGCTTTCATTGTCTTTGGGGGATTTCTGGCCACCGACAATTTATTGTCCCTCCTCTCTGCCACTACTCAGAGTCCTGGTTGGCTACAACCATTCTGTGGAAACCAGGAGGGTATCTGTACCCCGCCTGACAGTGGATGTGCCAGCCCTAGGGAGTTCCCTTCAAAGGAAAGAGAGAAAACCCTGCCCTCGCCAGGACTCCAGTGCTCTGTGAGCTCATCTGTGGAGGCAGCTTGGGACTCAGCCCCAGGCCTGCCCATCCTGCTCATTTCTAGTTCTACTCGTTCACCAGACTGGTCCATCCAAAAGCCTCCAACTTTCCCAGAAAACTTGGAGTTAGGGGATCAGAGTTCAGTTCCCGGCTCGGTCACTTCTCCAAGTCACTTGTTGTCTCTGGGCCAGTTTCTTCCTCTGTAAAATGAGACGACTTCCCAAGGCTTTTAGGCTTTAAATCTATAATCCTGCGATCTTGTGATCCTGGCTATCCTTCCATGTTTGTCTACCCAGCGATCCGTTTCTTGTGACAAAGAGTAAAAAAGAAAGAGAAAAGAAGCTGACTTTCATAAGTCTGACAGTGTATGCAGTATTCCACAGCCATGGTTCCCCACCTCTGCAGGTTCAGGTTTCCTTCCCTCCACTTTGTATTTACAATATGATAGCCATTAGCTGCGTTGTCTCAGTGCATTGTGGCTTAAATCCGCACCGACATTTGGCCCACGCCATATTCAGCCCTTCCTAAGGGCCTGACACGGTATCCTCTATGAATGGATGACCTGCAGGGCATGTTAAAGTTTATAAATAACTTCTATATAGAGTACTCTGGTTCACAGGGCCTCATGACAATCTCGTCTGCTGGGGAGTACAGATATTAATATCTCCACCTCACTAAAAAGGAAACTAAGGCTGTGCCTGATGGGTCTTGTCTATGTTCTCTGCACTCATGTCATGCTTCTCCCTCACCTGCAATTCCCTGTGTTATCTCAGCCTGCCTGGTATTCCCTCACTCCTTATCTGTGCTTCTTGGAATACCGGCTCCCCTCAAGGCTCAGCTCAGGGGCTGCTTCCTCCAGGAAGCCTCTTCTTCCCAAATTAGCCCTCTCTCCCATCTGTATTTATTTCATTGTACATATGTGTTCTTTCCCTGGAAGAAGGCATGTTCCTGAGGGCATTTTTGTCTATTTCCAAGCACGGGGATACTAGCCAACTGCTCAGTATGTGACCTTAGTGGGACTAGGTGAAAATAAAAATAGTAAACATTTATTAAGCACCTACTGTGTACTAGCAGTGGATGGGATTCAGACCTACGTGCCCTGATTTCAAATCCAGGGCTGAAGGTTAAAAATGGCCGGGCTGTGATTCAGCGCCTAACCTTTAGGCAGCTGAGCCTCGGCAACAGGTGGTGAGCATGAGCGGCCGATTTGGTGGGAAGCCAGCAGGGGAATCATGGGACTGGACTGAAAGCCTGGGGCATTTTGAGCCCCTCCAAAGAATAAATGAGAAAACTGCCTGAGTGTTCAGTGGCAGATTACAGTAACAATAATTTTCAGTTCCCAGATTCTTAAGTAATTGCCAGAAATGTTCTCCTCCAGCTAGACAAGCTCAGGATTTTTTCCCCTCCTTTGGTTTTCTATTCTTCTTTTTAACCAAAGAATTACCAAAGAATAATTAACGAGGAAGCACTCTGGAGAATCTTAGATCTGGCCACGGATACTGGGGCAGGGGGTAGAATATTGGGCTTAGTGTCAGGAGCTCAAATTAGTTCAAATCGAGTCTCAGATACTTTTAGTAGCTGTGGGACCCTGGGCAGGTCATTTAAGTTCTGTCTGCCTCAGTTTCTGATCTATAAAATGGACATAATAATAGCACTGACCTCCCAAGGTTGTATCAAATAAAAGAAATTGCGCACTCCAAAGACAGATTAAAAATATGGTCTATTTTTTATTATTGTTTACGGGTCTGGCCAGTGTCCGGCACACGGTCCCTGCTTAGAAGTGCTTGAGCCAAGCCAGAATTAGCTGCTAGAATTAGAACAGCAGAATTAGCAGAGTTAGAACTAGAATTCAGGGCACCTAATTCTTAGAACTGTTTCTCCTAAGCCCATTATCTCCTTTGATTAAGAAAGAACTAAAGTCTGGGGCGCAAAGGAAAATCGATTACCATCTGGTGGGGGACACAGGGTGTGGACAGTGACACAGCCCCTAAGTGCAGGATCTATGGGACGTGCTGGTGAGGAGGGGGGTACCTGAGGGAAGCCGGGAAGTCTGGAGGCAGAGGTGGAAGGGAGGGAATCCCAGCCATGGGAGATGGGGGTGGGGGTGGGGGGGTGAAAACTGGAGTCAGTGCTGCAAGGGAGCTTAGGGGCCATCTCATCCTACATTCTCATTTTAGGCTGAGCCCAGAGATTTTAGCTGGTGTTTGGCAAGCAGTGATAAAAGTGAGGTTTGAACCTTGGCCCACTGTTTCCTGATGGACCCTCTGATAAGTGGGAGGGACGTGCAGGAGGAAAGTGGTCGATATTTACCCACCGCTGCCTCCTCTTGGGCCACTGCCCGGCAAGGGCAATGGAGTTGGCTGGCTCTGTTTAGTTTTGAAAAGTTTATCATTTATTATTCATTTTTAAAAATACACTCATTTTTAATAATAACATATTTATTATTCATTTTAAAAAATATTTAGAACGCCCACTTAGTTCCCTGCAGCTCACACTGCACAGGATAAAGAAATCAAGTTTGCCCAGGGGTAGAGCGTCAGGAAAGTCTGGAAAGATGGCGGAGCCTGACCACGGCCTGACCTTGGCTCTCTCTTTCCCAACAGTGGAGCAGTATCGGGGGGAAACTTTGGGGGTTGGCATGAGTATGATGAATTAATGCCCAGAGAGGTTGGACAGGCCCATCAGGGCATCTCCTGGCAACTGAGATGGTCTTTCTATGCTCACTCTTGATAGTCGCCCCAGCAGCCTCCTTGGGAAGGGACTAGGGCAGTGTTAGCTCCAATTCTAGGAGAAAAACCAGGCCCAGATGGTAAAGTGACTCGACCTTGGCTGCACAGCTCTCAGGTATAGGGGCAGGGAGTTAGGACTCCATCTCTAAGACCACCACGCACACTCCTCTCCGGTCCATAAACATGCTTACTCTGGAAGGCAGACGCCATATTCTTCATATCCTTGCCTCTCTGGATACCTGGAAGAAATGTTTTCATCAAGTAGAATGTAAAGTGTTTTTAAGGTAAAGATTCTCTCTTTCTCCCTCCTTCCTCCCCTCTCTTTTCTCTCTGCCTCTATTTTCCTTCCTTTCCTTCCTTTTCTTCCTCTCCTTCCCTCCCTTCCTCCCTTCCTCCCTCCCTCCCTTCCTCCCTTCCTCCCTTCCTCCCTTCCCTCTCTCCCTCTCTCCCTTCCTCCCTCCAAGCAGAAGTACTTTGGGAAGCTTACAGCCACATTCCTCCTCCTTACTGTAACTCCCGGATAAAGGCACTCCCTAGAGCAGGGGTTCTCACACTATGGCCCACGGGTCAGATGATGCAGCTGCTAAGGACGGTTATGTGGCCCACCTGGTTATGGCAGAGACAGAGTGGGAGCTTTTGTTTTTACTCTAGTCCGGCCCTCCAACAGTCTGAGGGACAGGGAACTGGCCCCCTACTTAAAAAGTTTGAGGACCACTGCCCTAGAGCAATGCAGACCAGCCCCTTCTCTGCCACTTAGAGCTTGCCAAAGGGCACTGGGAGATTTCTCCCAGCTGGGATGTGGCACAGGACCCTTGTATCCCTAGTGCTTAACACAGTGCCAGCTCTTTAAATCCTACTGCCTCCCTGCCCGCCTTCCTTCCTTACTTTAATGTCTGCTTTTACAGCTATTCAAGGTTATCTGCCTCTGATTTGGCACACAGTAGGTGCTTAATACATGCTTATTTTTTAAGGAGAAGCACATGACCAATGCTTGTTGAGTGAAGGATCAAAGTGGTTCACTGAATTTGGGCTCCGAGGGCCTCAGCTGGAATCCCGGCTGTTCACGCGCCGTTTCGGTGGGTGCTGCTCCAATCTGTGGCCCGGTTTCCTGTGAAAGGAAGGGGTCCCTTCCAACTCTGGGAAGTTCTCCGTGTCATTGGGTAGGGATGCTAACATGTAGCCCACCTCCCTGTCTTTCTTGCTTTGACCACGAGAGGGAGCCCTAGGCTCACGAATGATTTAAAAATCACTCTAATTCACTTTTTTCTGCACTCTCTGTACAAAGGGATGCATGGAAATTTGGCTTGTTGCAGTAGCAACAGGAGGAGGAGGAGGAGGAGGAGGAGGAGGAGGAGGAGGAGGAGGAAGAGGAGGAGGAAGAGGAGGAGGAGGAAGAGGAGGAGGAGGAGGAGGAGGAGGAGGAGGAGGAGGAGGAGGAGGAGGAGGAGGAGGAGGAGGAAGAATGATTCACTTTGTTCCAGACTCATGCCCCTAAGGGCCCAGAATGGAAGTGAAGTTTGCTGGAGAACGTGCTCCGAGCCAGTGGAGTTGAATGTTTGATTATGTTCTCGTGATCAGATGCCTCTGTTTGACCATGGAGGGAATGTCAGCGGGGTCATTCCTATTTCTTGATACTATTCTATGAAGAAAGAGCTAATGGGAGTGTTTTTATGCCTATTTTGCAGATGAGGAAACTGAGGCAGGCAGAGGAAACAACAGAATATGGGATCTGGAGGGAGAGTTCTGACTTCAAATCCCACTTTTACATTAATCACATGTGACCTTCACCGAGTCAGACGGCCTCTGAGGTTCCTTTCATCTCTACTTCTAGAACCTAGTGAAAGTGGAGACATAAATTGACTTAATGTGGCCTTGTCTATTGAGCTTTAATTTCTGCAAAGCACTCTGCATCTTTTATCTCACTGGATCCTCACAACAGCATTGTGATGTTGGTGCTTTTATTATCATACCCATTTTACAGATGGGGAAACTGAGGCAGCCAGAGGTGAAAGTGACTTGTCCACTAGTAAATATCAAAAGCAGGATTTGATTACAGGTTTTCTGACTCCCAACCCAGCAATCTATCCATTGGTTCAAAGCTAATCATCATTCCACTGTCTGACCCCCAAGGACAGTACGTTTGCTAGAGTATCATGGTGCATCTCCCGGGAGAGCGGTCACTCCCAAACCATTGGTTTTGGGATATTTTTGATAGTGGTGGTTTTAGCATTCACTCAGTGGTTAACGATGAAATTTGTGCTTGTTACCGAGGGTGCAGCTTATCCCCCACGAGGAGACTCCGGTTGAGGTGTTTTCTTGGCTTAAAGACCCCAACGATCTTTCTGAGTCTCCACAACTCAGCCCTTCCCGTAAACCTGTCAGCCCTCCTGCAAATCTTCCCCGAGTTCCTCTGATCTTGTCCCTGCTTTTAGAACACAGGTGCATCCATCCATCCTCCAAGGTGCATCTCATGAACGTATAAGTGGCCATTACCCTAATGACGGCCCCCTTTTATTAGGGCTGAAGCCCTGTGCATGGGCAAAGTAGTACGCCTTTGCTGTTGGCCTTTTAGTCTCTGAAAGGAAGAGAAAGAGAGCATTGTTGGGAGAAAAACAGGTTGGGGCAGTTCTGAGGACCCAAGAGAAACTGTCCTGGTAAAATGGTCTGAGAAAGTCGCTCCAAGGACCAGAAGGGGGGCAGCTGCACAATGGATCCTGCTTTTATTGGCAAATGGCTGTTTTCAGGTTCCTGAAAGATATAACTGTTACTGTTCGTGGCTGATGAGAAAACTTTTTAAACTTACTAGTATTTTTTCCAGTTACCTGTAAAGATGGTTTTCAACATTTACTTTTGTAAGATTTTGAGTCCCCCCAATTTTTTCTTCTGTCCTTCCTTTCCTCCCCAAGCCAGCAAGCAATCTGACACAGGTTATTTATTTATATATTTAAGTATTTTTTTGTTTTTATTTTTATTTATATTTATGTTTAAATATTTATTGTTTATATTTATATTTCTTTGTTTAATATTTATGTTTAAATATAGAAATATATTTAAAATGATAATGCATTTTAAATATATTTCTATATTAAGTACGTTATGAAAGAAAAATGATTACAAAAGGGAAAAAACACTAGAAAGAAAACACAAAACTAAAAAAAGGTGAAAATAGTCTGCTTCGATCCACATCCAGTCTCTAGTTCTTTCTCAGAGGCATATGCCATTTTCCATCCCAACTCTATTAGAATTCTCTTAGGTCATTTCGTTGCTGAGAAGCGCCAGGTCTGTCCTAAATGATCATAGCATAGAATTGCTGCTGCTGTGTACAGTGTTTTCCTGCTTCTGCTCACTTCACATAAGTCTTTCTGGGTCTTTCTGAAATCAGTGTACTCTTATTTCTTATAGAACAATAGTATTTCTATTACATTCAAATATCACAATTTATTCCATCATTCCCCAATTGACAGGCATCCGCTCAATTTCCAATTCCTTGCCACCACATTTTGCCACAATAATTTTGCACATTTAGGTCGTTTCCCACTCTTTTATGAGCTCTTTGGGATACAGACTCCGTAGTGGGACTGCTGGACCCAAGGGCACGTACATTTGACAGCCCTTTGGGTATAGTCCCAGATTGCTCCCCAGAATGGTTGGATCAGTTCACAACTCCACCACCAATGTATGTGTCCCAGTTTTCCCACCTCCCCCCCACATTTATCATTATCTGGATAAAAAAGGTGCATGTTTGTTTCTGCCTTCTACCGAAGTAAGGCTTGAGTTTTTGGTTGTGCTTTGTTGTTTATGTAGGTTGGCTTGATGTTTATGAGGAGACCCCAACTCGAGGCTTGTTTTCAGTCATTTTCCAGTTGTGTCTGACTCTCCGTGGCCTCATTCTGGGTTTTCTTGGCAAGGATACTGGCAGTGGTTGCTATTTCCTTCCTTATTTTACAGATAAGGCAGATTGGGTTCAGGGACTTGCCCCTGGGTCATACAGCAATAAGTATCCGTGGCTGGATTTGAACTCTGGAAGATGAGGCTTTCTGCCTCCAGGCTCATAGCGCCACCTAGCCGGCAGGCTTGAGACATTAAAAGTCAAAGGAAGATAAAGGATGAAGCCGAAGTACACTTTCAAGTTTGCAAAACACTTTTCCTATTATTCCATTCCATGTCCTGAGATTCTTCTCTGCATTTAACTAGTATAGAAAATAAGACTGACCAAGGTAGTTAACTTGTTCAGGGTCATACACAGAACCAATCAATAAACATTCGCTAAAGGCCTACTGTGTGCCAGGCTAAAGGCAGTCCCTCAATGAGATTTACAATCTAATTGTCTGACACAGGATTTGAACCCAAGTCTCTCTGGATTCCAGGTCAAGTTCCCTATGTACTGTGTCATCTAGCTCCTTAAAGGCTTAGAACAGTGAGAAAATGAGGTGCCTGAAGCGAGAGGCTGACAGAGGGAACTGCCTTCTGCTGCTTGGACCGGGCAGAGGGGGGTCAGGGGACAAGAGCAGGTACTTCTAGCTGAGGTGGTTGGAGACGCGACTGAATGTTGCCGGGTCTTCAGTTCCTGTCCTCGGTAGGGGAGAACTCTGTCGCTGCTGGAAGACGATTGGCAAAATGAGAATCGTCCCCCTTCAGAGCTCCACTGGGCTTGTCCCGTTGCCCTTTGGGGCCACCTCCATCTGAAGAGGGGAAGCCCTCGAAGCCTTCTCTTTCTTGAGCCCGTCTCCCATTTTGGTCTTGAAAGGAAAAAACCTCCCAGAGCCCTTTGGAAGCAGATTGCAGGCGTTGGGCGCTTCTCTAAGGAATGCCCTTCTCCTGGCCCCTCCAATTCCTCATAGAACATGAGCTGTAGAGGAGAACGGACCCATCCAAAGTCACTCACCGGGATTAAGATTCAAACTCAGGTCATGGAATTATAGGGTTGCAGATTTAGAGCTGGCAGGAAGCCTCTAAACAGGATTTGAAAAGGGCCAGATTGAAAACTGGAAGGGACTTAGCTTATTACCAAGAGCCATTCTTTCACTTTACAGATGAGTAAACTGAGGCCCCACACATTGTGGTCACTTTTTCCCTGTTTGGGGCTTTCCTCATCACTAACACATGCAGACTCAGCCTCAGGTGGGACACGATTGTACAAAGAAGGATGCCGGTGCTCCTAGCACACTCAGGGCGATTGAATATTCCAAAAGAGAAAAATAAAGGTAGGGCAGGGGGTGAGCCCACAGCAACAGAGGGGAGGCAGAGGAGCAGAGCTAGAGAAGGGCCGGGGTGGGAGTCCTCCCTCCCAGCTGGGAGTGAAGGGGCTGAAATCTGGTAAGGGGAATTAGCTCCCTTTCTCATCTCATTTCCTGACCTGCTGTTTCCCACCGCAGGAAAGAAATGTGGGAGCAGGCATTCTTCTCCCCAAGGACGCACATGGGGGAGGAGAGCCCCGGGCGAGGCGTTTCCAGCTGGAGGAAAGCTGTCATTAACTGGTCACTGCGTGTGGAACACTATATGGCTCAGGGCAGGGGTCATGTTGTGGTCCCAGCTTTGACAATGGGCAGAGAGCTTCCTGTCCGCTAATCAGGTTTGACCCCGGGTGCCCCTCGGCCCCTTGTCACCCGTCTTTCTATTCTCTTGAAATCATTCTCTCTTGGATCATGGGGGACCTCTTGGTCCCCAGCTCCGGGAGCTTTTCCCTTAATCCTCTGTTTTGACCCCTCTGCTGGATTTGATATTTGAAACCATGAGCATCCTCCTTTGTGCAATCCGGTCCCACCTGAGGCAGGGTCTGCATGTGTTAGGGATAGGAGAGCCCCAGACGGGGAAAGGCCGACAGTACCTGGGCCACAGGAGGCCCAGGGCCCACTGAGTGTTTGTGGGATAAATGTCTTTCCAAAGTCTAGCTGCCATCCGTGCCAGAATCCGCAGGCCGAGATAAGCAGGGAAGCTGGTTGCTAGATCAAGGAGTCATTCAGTTAATCAATCAACAAGCATTTCATTCAATGCTTAATGTGTTTCTGACACTAGCTGGGGGCTCAGGATGCAAATTCCGCCTAGAGAGCAACGGGTCCATATAGAGGAATATAGGAAATATATGGAGAATTGATTGATCATGACTTTCAGAGGAAGGAATAAGGAGGTCGGGTAAGGCTTTGGGCTAGAAGTGGAGCTTTAGCTGAGTCTCCAAGGAAGCTAGGACTTCTAATAGACAGAAATGAGGGGGAACAGACTCCTGGCATTGGGGACAGCCATGGCAAAAGCATGGAGTCCAGAAATGGGCTGTTCGGAGTGCTGAACAGCAAGAAATCCAATTGTTTTTGTAATCTTATAATTAACAAACTTAATCAGATATAGAACAGAAGGAGAGAATTGTGTGTGAGACTACAGATTGTAAACAAATTATATTATAGGTAGTTTGAATGTTTAAAAGAATATGATAAATTCAGTGCTAGTTTCAAAGTTGTTCTGCTTGTTTATGTCTCCTTTGTGCCTAAAAAATGCTACCTTGGCTCCTTTCTCTCTTTTCCTTTTGTTTCCCTCTTGCCTATCATAGCCTCTCTCTCCTTCCTTCTTTGCTTCATTTGTTTGTTCCTTCCTTCCTCCCCTCTTCTCTCCTTCCTTTCTTCCCTCCTACTTTCCTCCCTCTTTTCCTTTCTCCTTCCTTCCTTCCTTCCTACTTTTGAAGACTTCAATTGCAGGGGAGCAACCCGCTCTTTGAAGGGACTAGTTCCATTTTGGATGCTCCTAGTTGGAGGAACTTTTCTATGTTTAAATCAAAATTCACATTTGTTGACTGTCTTGCTGGGCCTTTTCTAGATTTCTAGATGTCTCTTTGCTCATTCCAAATGCAAGGCTTACTTTGTTCTATCCATTCAGTTCTTTGTGTCGTTATCCGGCTCCCCACCATCCCTTAGCACAGTACCTTGGGCCGAATAGGCAGGTGCTCTGTCACCATTTCTGGACTGAACGTCCTCCCTGGTGGGTTGACCTTTCCCAACTCTGGGTCTAAAGTTGCGAGCCTGGCCTATTACAGAGTTTCCATTGTATCCTCCTAGAAATAAAATCAGGACCTGGGTTCGGATCCACTTCTGGTGCTCACCCTGTTAACTCGGACCAACCACTCAAGCCTGTGGACTTCTGTTGCCAAATTCATCAAACGAAAGGCCTTCCAATCGTGGGTCTGTTGCTCTCTGATCACATCTGCTCCTGTCTGTCTCAGCCTGAGCCTGATTAGGAGCCGGAGCCCCAGAGAGAACGGCAGAGAAAGGCTTCATAACTCTGCCATCATAAAATTGATTAGACCTCCGATTGATATGAAAGTTCCCTGTCTGAAGGGAGCCATCTTTAACTGGCCCATATGGGCAAAATGCAATTTCTGTCATTGTGAAGGAGTACTGGCAACCTAGGAGAATTCATTATACCAAATTGGGTTTGCTATGCTCAGCAGCAATGTTTCTGAAGATAAAGTTCAACCTTTGGGTGAGAGAGCTAAAACAAATGAGTTTCTTAATAGCTGTCCCACTTAGCGTGTGCGTCTAAGAGAGCTTAATGTTTTAATGCCTTTCCTTTTTTACCATACGTCACAGTCCATCTAGCATCGCAGTTTCAGTAATATTTTTATATGGTGTGCAAGAGTGTCCCTGAAATTATGAGCCAGCCTTATTTTGGAGAATCAGAGCAATTGAGTTTAGTTTTGTACCGCACGCCTAACTTGGCAGCGGGCACATGCTCCTAATGCGACTCTGAAAGGTCCACCCTCACTCAAATACCACTCCTTGTGGGTAGGGGTTGGCAAGTAACCAGCACCAAAAAAGCTACCAGTAGCATGATACTTCAGTTGGGAGGATCAACTTTGGCTTAAGATAGAAAAGCAAGACTCTGCCAAAGGGTCCTTGTATCTGTAGTGAAATTTCTTTTTTTCTGAAAGTATTTGTTGTTGTTTCAGATTTATTTAAAATTTAAAAAAAAAAAAACATATTTCGTGATGCTTTTTTGGTGTTAAATTCCCTTCCAAATATAGTTCTTTTTCTACTCGATGAGCCATCCCTTGGATCAAGATTTAAGAAGAAAGGGGAAAAAAAAGAGCATTTCAGCAATACCAAACGATACGTCATCTGCGTCTGGCGTTATGGGTCGCTTCTAATCCCCTTCGCCTCTGCTGCGAAAGGAGGGAGGTGGATTTTTGTCATGGGATTTTGGGGAATCTGGAAACTGGCTTTTTATAAGCTACAAAGGCCAGTCACTGCATCCATCCAGCTAGGTCCAAATTCATATGTAGAATCCATCAGAAGATTTTAGAGCTCAGCAGAATCTTAGAATCATCTGGTTCAATCCCTTGCTTTTATCATGAAGAAAGTAAATATTAAAGCGTTTAAGTGACTCTCCTAAGCTAGCTAATGTCCGAGCCAGGAGTGGACCCCAAGTAGGCCGGTTCCCAGATCGCTGCTATTTCCATTACACCTGACCGCAGCTGTAATCTTAGGAATGGTCTTGGGTGAAAGCAATTTGACCTCTCTGTAAATGGCCACCCCAGAGCCTACCCAAATTTTAAGAAAAGCTTGATTTGAAATTTAAAAAACAGTGGGATTAATTTTTGAAATATATAATTTTATTGCTGACTTTTATTTTAATAAATAATTTTAATACCACCCCCATTTCCCTATGTATCTGTTACCCCTTCTCCTTTATGGCGTGAATAAAAAGTAGAGGGGAAAAACAGTTCAGTAGAACACGTCCCCCAAATCTGACACATGTGATGTTCCACACTCTAGTCCCCCTTCTCTGTAATGTGGTAGAAGATGCTTTCTCCTATCTCTTATCTCATTATAATGTCAAATAACTCAGTTTCATGGTTTAGCTGTGGTCTTCCTTTGCATTTTTTCAATTTTTGTCATTGAGTATATTGTTTTCCTGGTTCTGTTTCCATTGTTGTGTCTCTATGAGTCAAGTTCTCTCACACTTTTCCATTTTATCATGTTCATTTCTTAAAACCTGGTAATATTCTCTTACATTGTGTACCACCATCTGTGCTCGTTGTAGGGTTTTCTGGGTTTTTTCCCTATTTTCCAGAGTGAAATTTTGGTGTATCTGATTGGTGTATCCAAAAATTAGTGGATCCACGGGCTTCTTTTGTCCTTGATTTCATTGCTGTCCGTGACTAGCTCTAGAATCTCCAGGGCAAAGGGTAGGACTATAATTTTTTTTAACCTAATTCTGAATTGCTCTCTAGAATGGCTGGACCAATCCACATGTCCACCTACAGTGCATGAGTATGCCTGTCTTGCCAAAGCCCCTTTAATACTAATTCTCCCCATTTTTTGTCATCTTTGCCTTTGTGCTGAGTGTGAGGAAAATCTCAGAGGTATTTTGATGTTTATCTCACTCATTTTTTAGTTTTTTGCAAACTTCTTTCAATATGTTCATAATAGGCTACCTTTCTTCTTTTGAGAACTGGATATATTTCAAAAGTGAAATGTATTTCAAAGCCCTCTTATTGAGTTTCAAATAAACTGCTATGTTTCATAAAACAAACACCCGACACCCTAGCTAATAGAATTTAAACTCCTTGGGAGCAGGGACAGTTTTATTTCTTATATTCTGCCCTTAACCCTCTCTGCACCCCCCCCCCCCAGCATCTTGAATGTTTGCACATGATTATAACTTAAGAAGTTCTTGTGGAATTGAAATTATTAAAAAAAATCTAATTTTTAAAAAATGATTCTTAAAACTCTCCATCTGTAAAATCAATAAAAGATTAAAATTTTTTAAAAAACCATTTGAGAAACAGTAAAAGCAAATAAATAGAGAGCTGCTTTTGGAGTCAAGGAAACCTGGATTCAAGACCACATACATACCATGGGCCAAGAACCTTTCTCTGAAACTATGTAAGGTTATGGGGGGCGGCGCTCTGCATGGATTTTTGTCCTCTGGGAATTCCTTATTCTAGTGAAATGCCAAATAGAGATCCCCTTTCCCCTTACCTAATAAATTAAATTGATGCTGAACTTACATGATTTCAATTTTATTTAAAAAATTAGAGTTGCTATCTTTTAAAGTCAGGAACCAAACTATGTTTTGCACTGCGGCCCACCTAGCCTCATGTTTGCAGATGGCGGCCTACAGCTCCATAGGCCCTTCGCTTCGCCAAGGCCCCAGCATATGTACTTTTAGCTGTGTTGTTTCAGGCTCTGAGCAGCCCCTCCGATACACATCCTTCCTTGCCCGAGAGATTTCAAGGAAACATTCGATGTCTGTTTTCTTTCTAACCTTGGCTTGACAGAGCAGTTAGCATCTAGCTAGCTAGATTTTTGTTTCCCAAAGGGTTATTTATCCTTCCCTAGAAAACCTCGACTCCTCCAGGCATTTCTTTCAAAAGCTTTTAAATATTGTATAAATAGCCTCAGTTTGCTTTTGCTATAGAAACATGCTCGGGTCTCGGAACCTTGAAATGGAGACTTTGGGTTTCCAGCTGCTGTGTGGGTTCAAATAAAGAGATGATTAGTGTAATATTGATGATTGAGCAGTAGTGAAGGCAGAGTCACAAAGGCCTGAGTTCAAATCCTGCTTCCAATTTTTTACAAGCTGTATGTAAGACTTTGGACGTGTCTTCTCCCATCTGTAAAAATGGAACTACTGTTTTTATTGCTGTTTTAAGAATGTGACTGAAATGCTAGCTGTCCAAATGGGCTGAGAACCTTGAGCTAATTAAGGCATTATTTCTTAGAACTTTATAGACTTTTTTGTTTTGAACAGACCTGTGATTTTATGGGTAGAAGAATACACACACATGTCCATGTATATGTATATAGATAGATATTTCTCTCAGATATATATCTAAATAGATATAGATATACACACAAAATATATATCTATATCTTAATAGACATCTAGCCATCTATCTGTCCGCTGTCCATCCATCCATCTACCTAGAGATCTCTCGCTCTCTTTTCCCCCATACTGATGTAAGTAAGCTGGGGCTTTTCTATGCAATTTAAAGCCTGAGATTGTAGCCTTAGGCCCAAAGGCCCCGAGGCAGTATATGTGCCAGTCTGGTCTTCCTGACCCGGGGGCAGCTCTCTAGCCATAGCTCCTCACTGCCTCCCTCTTGGGCCATTTCTCTATAGAGCTTTCAGGCCCTTCTCTTTGGCCTTGGGTTCATGTCATTTTTCCCTCTCTCAAGCAGATTAAATCCCATAAATTTAGGAAACTTGGCTTTTATTTCGTTATTACTTGAGTTTTCAAATATTTGGTCTGCTCTTACCCCCCACCCTCTTTTCCCATATGTTAGAGAAATAAAGGGCTGTTTCAGCACTTGGGGAACATTTGTACATCACTAATCTTGGAGCGCTGAATGCCATTTTGTTCAAACCTTTGGTGGTGAGGGAATAAATCTGTTTTGTGAGATGTACTCCCCCACGCCTGCTCTTTAACTCTTCACGAACATTTGGACCGGGAAGCTCTTGGCTATCTCATTGACGAAGCTCTCTAGAAGGGAACCCGAGGCCTCGGAGGCGCCTCTTCCATTTTAAGAGTGACCTTTAAACTTGCTGGGCTGCACAGGACAACTTGAGCCTCAGATGCCGTTCCCAGATGGCCTTCCCCAGGCAGGCGCAGTGCAGGGGGTGGCGGGGCTGCTAGAGCCACGAGAGGGTTCCTTATCCTTGCTGAGCCGGGCCAGGCCGGCAGGCGGAGGCTGGCACCAGTGCGGTGTGTGTAACCGAACCCTGATCCCAGCGCCACCCTCCAGAGCCATCTCCACCCCGGGGGAAAATGAGGCAGAAGTCAGTGGGAAGCATTTGACCGGGATTGCAGAGGCTGTTTGCAGGAGTAGCTTGGGGGCCCCAGAAAAATCTTTTTTTTTTTTCTAAACCGGTGCCCCTCCTTTCGTATCAAGTAGCCGGAACACCGGAGTTAGCTCCATTTACTTCCAGGGCAAGTCAAGGAAAGCTTTAGCTCCTTTGGGTGGGGAGCCACGGAGGGACTGGACAGACAGTCCTCTCCGGGATAGAAATAGCCATTGCCAGACTGAACCAAATGGAAGATAATGTGTGCTTTCCACTCTGATTTCCTCACAAAGAGAAAAATGGAAGACGGGCCCCTCCCACTGTTGACTTTTCTTACTGCTCCTTATCATGACCAGAAACCGGGAACCAGTGGCTTGAGGAAGAAGACCTATTACTTTGAGACAAAGCCGAGCTACCTGGAGAATTTTATCCAAAGCATCTTCTTTTGCATAGATTTAAAAGACCGACAGGGCTCCTCCATGGTGGTTGGCGGAGATGGGAGATACTTTAATACATCAGCTGTAGAAACAATAGTGCAGATGGCTGCCGCCAACGGGGTGGGTATCTTGATGGAGCCTTTGCTCTCCCGATGATCTGTTCATTTTATAAATAGGAAAAAGGAGTAGCCTGGGCTAAGCGTGCCCAGGTGGGGGTGGCTATTTGGACACGCATCCCCAGCCTTCTAATATAGAGGAGTTGTAATGTCGCCTCTCATGTCAAGGGCTTTCATTTTTGTCTTTGGGTGTCCGGCACACAGCAGGCATTTAATCATTGCTTATTGGATTGAGTTGAATCGAATCATGTAAGTAGTCTTTAAGTTGCTTTCTTTTAAGAAAAAAAAGTTGTGTAGCTATTTGCTTTAGAAGGTAGAGTTACAGTGCCGTTTGTGGATTCCTGTGATATTTTCATCTGTTATTTATGTGTGTTGTTCTTTTTGGGGGAGTAGGGAATAAGGAAGAGAAAGAAGAGAGATTAGAAAGAAAAAAAGAAAAATGAGAAAACAAAGACTGGGGAAAGAGAAAAGAGAGAGGGACAAATAAGGGAAGGAAAAGAGGAAAGAGAAATGTGTAAAAAGAGGAAGAATGAAAAATAGAACTAGAGAGGAGATGAGGAAATATAAGATAAAGACAAAAGAATGATAAAAGAGAAGAAATAAAGGACTAAAATGGGGCAAGAGAAAAGAATAGAAAGAAAAGAGAACTTTAGAAAAGAGAAAATAGAACTAAATAAAGAAAAGGAAGATAAACGCTAAAAAGAAAAAATGGGGAAAGGAGAAGAAAGAAAAGAGGTAGAAAAAGATAAGTAAAGAAAGAAGGAAGGAAGGAAGGGGAAAAAAGGGGAGAGAGAAGGAGGGAGGAAAAGAAAGAATTTGGAAGAGGAGAAAAGGGGAAAGACAGAAAAAGATAGAAAGAATAAGAGAAGCAGAGGCAAAGGAGACAAGAGAATGAGAGAAACGAGAGACATATACACAAAAGATGAGAGATAGAGAAAGAGAGAGACAGAGACAGAGAGAAGCCACCCCCAAACTTCCCTGTGAACTGTCCCCTTAACTTTTCTAAAGGGCTTCGAGGACGAATGTATCCTCTGTGGCTGGTGCTAATGAGTGGTGGGGGGAAAAGGTTTTTCTTTTCTTTCAATGGCCTCCTTGTTATAGTTCAGCCACTTGTCAAAGAGGCAAACAAAACCCAGGACCTGCAGCTTCTTGCGGATGGGGCTGTGCTGCAGAAATCCTGGGAGGGAACTGGAAAATCTTCGGTGTAAGCTTTCCAAGTGGCCCTTGTGCCAGGGGACCTGCTCCTAAGAACCTGGTACACAAAGAAGGCCTGTTTATAGTGAGCTTGTGCAGTGGGATAGAGATAATAGCCCCTAAAGGTCTGGGGAAGGAGCCTCAGCTCTGGCTTTGTAGCATGGAAAAAAATTCATATTGGCTCAGTGAACGGGCACCCGAGGACTCCAACTCTTGGCTTCTGTGATTCACGGGAACAAAACCCCTGCTCTTAATATAACAGTTGCCACAGATGCCCTGGTTGGCAATGATGGCTGTCCCTGGTACATCTCTTGTCTGTCCTGCAAAGCCCTTGTTGGATTAAAACACGTCGCCATCCCCTTTAAATATCGGAGGCGATGCATCGAAATGTCAGCCAGATGCTCACCTCCCCAAAGGAGCATCTTTAATGGTCTCTGCTTGGGGAGGGGGCGGGCTCTGCCCTTGGGAGCAAAAGACGGCGTATGGGAGCCAAAGCAGCCTTTCATTCATTAGACTTCAGCCTGAGCAGGTGTGATCACAAAAGCTAGATTGAAACTGAACCAAAGGCCGACCCCCGAGCATCCGAGCCCTTCGAGATCTCGCTATTTGTTCCCGGGGCCCGCACTCGGGGCGGGGGGCTGGCACTTGGCTCGGGGTCTTACATCGCTGATGAGGCGCCCTGGTGCAGAGTGATTAGGAGGCGTCCACATCTTTAAGCTAAAATATGAGGTGCTGGAAATTTCATCTCGGAAGGGCGCCGGGCAGGGAACAACATTAAGATGCTTTTCATCTCTGGAGCAAGATGAGATGGAACGTTATTCTCGAGCATCCATCTCGACCAGTGAGGGGGGACAGAGGACGCTGTCCGTCTCTCCTTGATCTATCTGGCCTCGTTTTAGCTCCGCGTGGAGCTAAAGAGCGGGGAGAATGTGTAATTCGGGCAGCTCCCGGAACTTGTCTTACTTAGGAGGCAGAGGTTTGCTAAATAATACATTTAAGTGATACTCATTGGCTAAGCTCTGCCTTGGGTCCGGCAGGCCCAGCCCTGTGCTCTCCCTGCCTTTTTTCAAGGTCACAGCTCATTAAAAACGGCCTCTGTGATTGCAGGAGCCAGAGCTCGCCCAATAGGCCTGCACCTGAATTATTGAAGAGTTAAGGAAGCATGTATTGGAGGGCAAGCGGGTGATAGGACGGGTTCGACTTCAGCCCAGCCACATGCTGACTAGGTAGCTGTGGACAAGTCATTTACCCTCATAATGCCCCAGGCAACTCCCCAAAGCCCTGAGTTCCAGAACTCAACTACAGTGGTGGAGAGAGTGTCTACTCTGGGAGTCCCCACCGATAAACAGTGACAATAATAGCAAGGATAACACTAAAGGCATTTACACTGTATCGTACATGCACTTAAAGTTTACAAAGCATTTTACATATATCTCATTTGATGGTAGTTACAATGATCATAATAAGAATAGTGGTAATAAAGCACTTATAGCATAGCTTAATTCCCTCATCTATGCTATGTGAATATCCGATTCAATGACAGCTCACTTGAAGTCAGGAAGACTTGAATTCAAATCCCGGCTCAAACGCTTATGGAGCAAACCACTTAATCCTATTGGTCTTGGTTTTGTTGTCTGTAAAATGGGATAATAATAGCACCTACCTTCCTCACAGGGTTGTTGTGAGGATCAAACGAGATCATATCTGCAAAACATACTGTTTCTATCATTTAACATTTGCGATTAAACGATCCAATCATAGCATAAAATTTATTATTTATCATTTTATTATTACCTCTGTCTCAGATCTAAGTCTTTTGACTTGATCAAACTCAGTGGGGTGTGTGTGTATGTGTAGAAGGGCTATTTATGTGTTTCATATGCCCCAATTTTAGCCATTTAAACCTTTAGGAGATGATAAGTCATTGGACAGTTGTGATGGCTAAAGACCGTGAGGAGAGGGAGCACCAAGGTGGGGAAGGCTTATTCCCAAAGACTACAGTAGTAGACGCCCCCCTCCAGGATCTCAGAGATTATTACATATGGCAGTAAATTAGTGTTCAGCTTGCCCTTCCCTTCTCCCTCCCCCAATACTTTAAAATGAATTACAGAATATAAAACATAAGCCTCATGAATGCTAAGTTTCCCTTGGGTCTTATGTGAATTCACACTCTCTCCATATTCAGGGAATTATGATGCATCCAAGATTGGCAGGACCCTTTTGGAATAGTGATGCCCCCTCTTGCCCCGAGAGCACTTAGTGTGATGTATTTTGACATGAGAAAGGTACCACTGTGTGCAATCAGTGGGACAGAGAAACCCAATCTTTGCTATTCCGTGGGGTTGGGGACTAGTGAAGGCGACCATCCATTAAAAAGAAGACTTCACCATTCCTTTCTGCCCCCCGGGCTTCCCTGCTGTATCCCCCAAACCCCCTGGAGGTGACTTCTGAGAACATTCAGCTCAGTCTTCCAGCCTGGGTCTGCACGGGGGGCTCGCCATGTTGTCCAGTCCACAAGCTGAACATGGAGTCTTTTAATACGCTCTCTTGTCCCTCTTTATGGAGGTCGGAGAGTTCTTACCCTGGGCTCTGTGGATTTGTTTTTACAATATTTTAATGGTATTTCAATATACTCGATTTCCTTTGAGGGCCTGTGTATTTCATTTTAGGCAGCACAACCCCCATTGGGGCAAGGGCTCCGTTGGCACCAGGTGCCAGAGCGGGCAGTGATGTGCAGAAAGGGTTAAGGAGCCCGCTAGCACACTTCAACCTTTTTGTAGGATCCTAAAGGTGGGAAGGGCTTTCAAGATCATTCAGTTCCTGCCCCTCCCCTTTCTTTTGAAAGTTGAGGGAGCTGAAGCCCTTAGAGATCGTTGACTAACCCAAAGCCACACCAATGGGAAGTAGCAGAATCGGATTTTGAACCCAAGTCCTCGGACTTTCAACCTCATTTTGTTCCATTTTTATTGAGACTCTAATATGTCGGGCAGTGTGTTAGGAGCTAGGGTTACAAATGAAATGGGGTTTGCCCTCAAAGATCTTAAAGTTCAACTGAGGGGAAATAAAACATGCTCACACTAAATGCAAGTAGCCCTACTGAGGGGATGACCCTCTAATAATCAGGAATGAGTTCCCACCATGTGAGGTGGGATTTAAGTGAAAAGGCTGGAATGGAAAATCCTGGAGGGCAGAGATTTTTGGTTTTGAGGCAGCAAGGTGGCCCAGTGGGTAGAGCACTGAATTTGGAGCCAAACCTCTTCTCAGATCCTTTATAGCTGGGTGACCCTGGACTAGTCATTTATCCTCTGAGGTTGCCCATGGGTGCCGTGTTTGTTCTTCCCTACCAAGGCAGAGAATGCCCCCCTTCCAAATGGGGCTCAAACAACACCTTTATTGTGGAGCCTTTCCTGAGCTCCTCAGCCGCTGGTGTCCCCTCCCTCCAGGGTCAAGCTATTCATTTTTCAGCAGTGTCTGACTTTGCCAAGAAAAACCCCAACGGGGTCACAAAGACACTGGAGTGGTTTACCATTTCTTTCTCTGGCTCAAACTGAGAGAAATGGGGAAAATGTCTTGTCTGTACTGATAGTGAGTATTTGAGGCCAGATTTGAACTCATGAAAATGTTTTCCTGACTCCAGGTTCCTCACTCTACCCACCGCCCCACCACCCCACACCACCTTGCACTTAACTACTTTGCATTTTATTCTCCTTATTCTATATGTCATAATGAATGTTCTTGTTGACTCTTCTGTGTGTTTGCCCAGTTTGAAAAGGGGCTTGTTTCATTTGTTATGTTTGCCTTCTTTCTTCCTGGCACAAGTAAATTATTTGTTGATTGCTTGATCCTCCATTTCATCCTTCCCAAAGCAACCAAGGAATTCTTATTATCCATAGGCCTGAATGTCCCACTTCATTCAAGTACCTTCAGTAGATCTTTCCTACCTCTAGAATAAGAGACATGCTTTCCCCTGGCCTTTCAGAGATCTTCCTCCCTGGATCCAGCGTACTTTTCCAGGCTTATTTCAGATTTCTCCATTTTCCACGTGTTTCCTGTTCTTGTCTCCATCTTGTTTTTCTGTCTTGGGAATCAGGAGAGCGTGTCACTGGATCTCTGTGAGCATTGTTTATAGTGAAGAGGACCAGGGGCTGCTTGGTTGAATACTAAGATGCAATTGGAATAAACTACCTGTTTAGTAAGGAGCAAATTTAATTATTGGGTAGCCAAGGTTTCAGTGGCCTGGAAGAAAGTGTCCCATTCACAATCCCAGAGAGGCCTTGAGAAACTTTCATTGCAATGGGAGAGACAACATGGAAACAACTATGGCCATGGGAGACATAAATGGGAGGTGATATCAGAAGGGAAGCACTAGGACTGTGGGAGGAATGAGTGAGGTTTCTGAGAGAAGGGGGACTTTGAGCTGGGATTTCAAAGAAGCCAGGAGGGAGAGGTGAGGAGGGAGAGCATCCCAGTTGTACGAGGGCACCTCAGAGCCCACACTGCCCCTCGGCAGATTTTGAGTCTTTTATCTGTTCTGTGCCCTCTGCACATAGTCCATTCAGTTTGCTGCTTGGGGTACCCAAGGTCTTGACCTCAAATATGGCTTGGACTTTTTCAATTAATTGAGGATATGAAGATCAGGAAGGACCAATCAACCAAATAAGAATTTATTAAACACCTACTATGTGCAAGGGGATCTCCTAGGGGCTGAAAGGATAAATTATAGAATGCTATTTTTCTTATCCAAGGTCACATAACTAGTGTTTTGACTCAGTGGTTAGAGTGCTGGCCTGGGGTCATTCAAATATGGCCTCAGATGCTTATTAGCTGGGAAAGTCACTTCTCTTCTATTTGCCAAGGAGAAGGAAATGGCAAACCACTCCAACGTCTTGGTCCAAAAAGCTCCACGAATGATATGATCCATGAAAGTCATACGTGGCCGAATGACTGAACAGCTACAAAATGTTCTGCCATTTTGCAGATCAGAAAATTGAGGTTCAGAATAGTTTAATGACTTGCCCCAAAATGGTAAATAGCAGAGTCAGAATTTGAACCTAGGACCTAGGAGCCCAATCTACCCTCTTTCTATTGTACTTTGTTGACTTCTAGGAAGAGAGATCAAAGAACGGACTCTGATTTAGGAAGTTTTTTTTGTTTTGTTTTTTTTAATTGATATCTTCTGTTTTTATATTTCCATTATTTCCCTATATATCTTACTTCCTTTCCCTCCTAGGGAGCCTTCTCTATCACAAAGAATAAAAAAAAAAGAGAAACTAAACAGCCCAGCAAAACTGACCAATACATTATTATATGTCCAATAGTCCGTGTCTCCAGTCTTCCATCTTTGCAAAGAAGTAGGAGGTGACTTCTCACGTCCCTTCCTTGGGGCCAGCCTTGGCCATTATAGTTTCACAGCGCTCAGTTTCAATAGTTTCCTCGTTTTTTCCATTTATATTGTAGATCTGGAATACGTTGTTTTCCTGCCTCTCCTTCTTTCACTCTAAAACAGTTTCTCTAATTTTCCTTTGCTTCTTTGAATTCTTTCTATTCATCTTTTTGTCAAAATCCCTTCGTCCATGAACTACAGTGGCTCCCAGCCATTCCCCAATAGGCAGGCATCTGCCTTGTTGCCAATTCTTTGTAACTACCAAAAAAAAAGTTGTTATAAATAAGTGATTTATGTGGGACCTTAGAAAGATTATTCCTTGAAATGAATACTTTCATTTGCTAAGGCTTTCCTCTTCTCCTGGGTCACTCTGTTCTGAAATGACACAGTCTGAGAAATAGCCTGAGGTCTGAGTGATGTTGTTCAACTCTTGCGGCCACACAGAGGACGCCATTCAGACATTTTGTCCCGGCTTTTATGGGGATGTTATTAAGCGAATTTCCACTCTCTATTTGGTGGAAAAAGAGATAGACTTATTTACGTCTCTTTCTGGCACTTTGTTCTGGGCTTGTTTGTCTCAAGGAGTGTAATGAAATAAAAAATAAAGCACTGAATTAAGAATCAGAAAGAATTTGGTTAAAATCCCACCTCCCTGGGCATGATTGTTTTGATCTGGGTTTGTTATTTCATCTGAAATGGAAACTTCTGAGTGGAAAATCCCTCTACCTGTTTAGATCTATAGCTCATCTACAGTTTTGAAGGTTGCTTGGGGCCTCTAGCACTTCTTCGAGCTTAAGTGACTTGTGTGTGTCAGAAACAAAACTTATTCCCAGATTTACCTGGCTGAGACCAAACTGCTCTTGGCTCTGCTGTCTTGCCACTTAGTGTTTTTGATTTCTCTTCTAGATTGGAAGATTAGTGATTGGACAGAACGGCATTCTCTCCACCCCAGCTGTGTCCTGCATCATTCGGAAAATCCAAGCCATTGGCGGGATCATCCTGACAGCCAGCCATAACCCCGGCGGCCCTAATGGAGACTTCGGGATCAAGTTCAACATCTCCAACGGAGGTGAGTTCATTCATTTGTCAGTGGATGAGCCAATGGAGAATGATTAAGGAGACCTGGGTTCAAGGATAAGGTTCTCAGTAGGATTCTCAATCTTTTTGTCTTTTTGCTTCCTTTTCAATGAAAACCAAGAAGATCTTCATTCCTCTTTACCTGTTTGGGATCAACCATGCTACATTATAAGCATTATTTTATTTTATTATTATTATTGTTATTATGAGAAAATGTGGAATTTGAAGAGGGAAAAGTTGATATAAAAGGCATGAAATCCATCCAGGGTCATGAAAACTGAAGGGAAGCCCCAACATGTTGGGTAGGATTCCTTGGATCACAGCTAAGTGGTTTAGTGTATAGTGTGCCTTTGTATGCAATATAATAAATATGTTATTATATTATAATATGTATTATATAACATGATATATATATATATATATATATATATATATATATATATATATATATATATATATATATATATATATATATATATATATATATATATATATATATATATATATATATTATAATATAGTGTGTGCCAGGCTGGAGTCAAGAAGTCTTAGCCTCAGTTTCCTCAACGGTAAAGTAGGGATAAGAATAGCATCTAACTCCCCAGGTTATTGTGAGGATCAAATGAAATAATATTTCTGATGTGCTTGGCACATAATAGGTGCTTAATTAATGTTTGCTCCCTTCTCCTTCCTCCTTTCCGATTTCTGGGTACATGGCAGAATTGCCCTGCAGGCATCTGTGTATGAGATGGATTGAAGAGGTGAGAGATTTCAGGTTTCCCTTCTCCAGGCCAAGCGTCCCTAGGTCCTTGTCACCTTGGTGTCCTTGTATAAATCACTTCATGCTCTGGTCTCAGTTTCCTTGTTTGTAAAACGAGGCAGACGGACTCCACGTTTCCTTTAACTCCAACTTGTGCGGTCTCTTTCCTAATGAATGTGATGGCCCAATGAGCCACTGCCCAGATGTGCTCCCTGTAAGCCTCGTTCTCTCCATGCCCACCCCTTAGTGACCCAGGATTTGCTGTCTAATTCCAGGACCGGCTCCTGAAGCCATCACGGAGAAGATCTTCCAGATCAGTAAGACAATTGAAGAATACGCCATCTGCCCGGACCTGAAAGTCGACCTCAGTGTCCTTGGGAAGCAGCAGTTTGACTTGGAGAACAAGTTCAAACCGTTCACAGGCATGTAGCCCTTCCCCAGCTCCTCCGCTCGTGGCTGGGAGCCTCCACCCTCAGGTGCCCCCGGGAAGCTGGACTTTGCCATTCTAGAAGGCAGATTGCCCCTTCAGATGCTTCACCTACATTAATTCAATGAACTCTGGTTTCTTTATTGAAAAATGTCTTGCTGCCCTTTGTTTGGTAGCACGGCCCTGCGTTTGGGGTTTCTGGACTCCCACTGATTCTGTCCTGGTAGGAAGAGAAAACACAGTGACCTATGCAAGCAGCATTCGGGATCTCCCACAGAGAGAAGGCTGGGCTCCAATGGCAAGAGCGCCCTGTTTGGGGATGAGCTTGATGACCTTGAGTCGGACCTGGCTCCTCAGCTTGGTCCCCTCTCAAGTCAGGGCTGTATCACCTCAGAGGTCCCTTTGAGTGACTTTGAACTAGACCTGTACAATGGATACGGGCAGACATTGGAGCTGCTAGGTGGTGCAGTGGGTAGAGTGGTGGACATGGAGTCAGGGCCGCTTTGGGGCAGAGAGGCTCAGTGGTTGAGATGTAGAGACAGTTTTAGACCTCAAAGCATCTGAGTAATGCCACGGAGCCAGCCTGGGCTTAGAATCAGGAAACCTGTGTTCTAATCCTGCCTGAGATACTTCCCAGCTACGTGGCCTTGGGCCAGCCACTGAGTAGTTCTCAAACTCAGTTTCCTTATCTCTAAAATGGGGAGGTTGGACTCGGTGGGCCCCGAATCTGTAAATCTCCTTCTTTCATGCTCTGTGTCTCCTCTCAGATATGTATTTGTAGCTCTGCAGGAGTTAACCTCTCAGTGTCCCAGACAATTCTGAAAGTACTACCTGTACTGATAGAGGGCATTTCCTCTTCTGGGAGGGTCTCTATAATATCACAGCTCTCTCTTTGAGATAAAGTTCAGGCTTTAAAAAACAAGTAAGTTTCCCATTTCTCCATCTTGTTTTATTTCCTCAGTGGAAATCGTGGATTCGGTGGAGGCGTATGCTACCATGCTGAGAAACATCTTCGACTTCAGTGCCCTAAAGGAGCTGCTCTCAGGCCCCAACCGGCTCAAGATCCGCATCGATGCCATGCACGGAGGTAGGAAATGATAGTCACGGTCACGAGGGCATGGGTACTTGGCTTGGGTTTGGGTGACTATGAACACTTTGGTCTTCTTATCTTCCTTTTATATTTTTGTTTTTCAAACGCCTAGGATCAGAAACTTAAAACTAAAAGGTGCTGTGGGGCCATTGGGTCTAACCCTCTCATTTTACAGATGAGAAAACTGAGGCAGATAGAGGGTCGGTGATTTGCCCAGGATCACACAGCTTGGAAGTGTCTGAGGCAGGGTGTGAATTCAGTTCTTCCTGACTCCAAGATTTGCACCATTTGATTGAAAAATTGTGTCGGAATACAGAGTCACTGTGGGACTGCTTGGGGAGCTGTTCTACTCCCACTGATGAAAATCATTCTCTCTGGATCATGAAAGTGGGGGCTATGCCCATAATAGGTTTGTCCTCCATTTGGAATTTTTTCATTAAGAAACAGGAACTAGGGGCAGATAGGTGAACAATGGATAAAGCCCTGGCCCTGGAATCAGGAGGACCCGAGTTCAAAAGTGACTTCAGACACTTACCAGCTTTGTAACTCTGGCCAAGTCACTTAACCCTGATTGCCTCCAAAGAAAAGAAAAATAAATAAATAAATTAACAAACAAGCAAACAAAAGAACCCAAACTAGATTTTGATGAGAACCAATATTATGAAACCTCTCAGTCAAAAAATATAGAACTTTTTTTCTAAATAGTATCCTCCATCTTTCTCCAAGGGTCAGTCCGTTGCTAGAGATGGTAAATATTATCTTGGACCACCCAAATGTCCTCTTTCTTTGATGAAAGAAAGAACAAGTTGGTAATCGACAACAGGAAAATCAAAATGTAGCCCTACTTTTCTTCCTCCTCTTCCTTTCCTTCTCTTTGAAGGTATCTCCTCATTCTTCTAAGTCAGCCTGGCAGCTATGGGTTAGTAATAAGTGGAAACTCAAAGCATTAGACATTTCCCCTTTTTACTCAAGGCCCGTGGCTATTGCTCAGCCTCCCACCCAACTTTGAGTTCAATGGCATCCTTCTTCATAGAAATCTAAGGCTCTACTTTGTACATACTTTGTTTCTCCTCTCTCTCCCTCTGGAACCTTGGACTCTGGATAGATGGATTCTGGTAAGTGATTTTTTTGTCTCATCTGGCTGGAACCCAGATCTCTCCTTCATTTCTCAATCCCATGATGCCCTTGTCTATGTCTACTCTTAATTCTTTTTTTGATATTCTTTCCTATGTAGTCTTTTTCCATTAGAATATAAGTTCCTTACAGGCTGGGACTGTCTTGTGTATTTGTATCCCCAGCACTTAGCAGATGGTAAACATAATAAATGTTTTATCTTTATCTAATAAAGTATTTTTTGGGATAAGGAAGCAATCTAGTTATTGTAAGTTCTTAATTTTGAGTTAATATCATACAAAAGGAATCTTTTCATGTTTTTAAAGGCCAATCTTATGCTAGAAATGTGCCTGGCAAAAAAAGAAGTGTTTAGAAAATATTTTTTGGAATAATTGATTGAAATCTCAGTCAAGGGGGCATTGTTATCAGTGAGTCCAACTTTAATCCGGACAAAAATTCACTGAGACAATAATGGCTCATATAGCCTATGCTTGAAGCCCTCTGGTAGGTAGGAAACCTCGACATCTTTTTTTCCCTCTGTCTCAGGTGCTAATCATGATTCTGATTCCACCTCTGATCCCTATGGGAGCTTGATCTGCTCCATTTTTAACTTGAGCTGCTTTGTTCCTTCTCAGGTACCCTGATAGTCTTAATGATACTGAACTTGATTAAGCTCATTGAAGTTCAGAACTCCTAAGTTCAAAGATTTCTCCTCAGAACTCCTAAGCTCAAAGAATTCTCCTACCTCAGTTTCCCCAGTAGTAGGGATGACAAGTGTGGGACACCACACTTGGTGAACCTTCCACCTCCTGAGACAGGCAGCTGTTTGTATTTTGGAGCAGCTCTCATGGTTAGCAATCTTTCCTGACTTCAATCTTAAATCAGCTTCCTGACCACTTCCTTCAGCTTTTCCTATTTCGGTCTTCAGGGGCCAAGCAAGATCATCCCTGACCTCTCCTACCACATGTGACTAAGAAGGAAGGAGCCTGCCTTTTATCTATCTATCATCTATTTATTTATTTATTTATTTATTTATTTATTTATTTATTTATTCATTCATTCATTCATTTATTTATTTAGTTGTTTGTTTGTCTATTTATTTGTTTGTTTGTTTGTTTATTTATTGTAGCTTTTTATTTACAAGATACAGCATTGACAATTGGCAAGCCTTTTGTTCCAATTTTTCCCCTCCTTCCCCCCTCCCCGCCCAGATGGCCGGTTGACCAATACATGTTACACATGTTAAAAGTATAAATTAAATACAATATATATACATGTCCATACAGTTGTTTTGCTGTACAAAAAGAATCAGACTTTGAAATAGTGTACAATTAGCCTGTGAAGGAAATCCAAAATGCAGGCAGACAAAAATAGAGGGATTGGGAATTCTATGTAGTGTTCATAGTCATCTCCCAGAGTTCTTTTGCTGGGTGTAGCTGGTTCAGTTCATTACTGCTCTATTGGAACTGATTTGGTTCATCTCATTGTTGAAGAGGGCCTTATCCATCAGAATTGATCATCATATAGTATTGTTGTTGAAGTATATAATGATAAGAAGAAAGGAGCCTGCCTTTTAAACCTGAGGACCTCCTTGATTAAATTACTGATGTTCTTACCAAGAGACCCTTTTGAGACTTTCCCCGTTTATTCCAGTGCTACTAGTCTCACATTAGTCATTTGGGAGGGGGCTCTTCCTCTGTGACTCATACAAGAAAGATGGTCTCATTACCTGGCAATAATCCTTTGTTTTTGACCCAAACCATGCTTCCTCAGCTTGATCTCACATTTTATTTGCCAGACTTGGCTCCAAAGCACTTTCAGTTGTGTCCAAAATTAAATCCATCCTCTAAGATGTCAACTTACTTCCATCATAGATATTCAAAAAGATGTGCCCCAGGTTATAAAGCCAAATAGGACTTATTGAGTGATTTCTATGTGCCTGCCATTTAGGATGCTGGGGTCTGGCTAATAAGATGATCTTGGGCCAGAAAACTTTTGCCCTGTCCTGTGAGCCCTCGGGGGCTTCGGAAGATGAACTGGTGCCAGTGAATAGTTGTGAAATAACAGGGCCCAGGGAGCAACTGAGCAAGTAGTTGTGAAGTCCAAAGAATGGAGCTATGAATTCATCTGTCAAATGAATCACCAAATCTAGGGGCGAGGCAGGAAAAGGAGGCATCAGAGATTTGAATAGGATTTTATTCTTCCTTCCCCGCCCCGTTATATGTCCAAATTTTTTTTAGTATTAATTTTTACAAGATTTTGAATTCCAAAATTTTTTCCCTTCCCCTTCCAAAGATGGTAGGCGATTTAATATAGTTTATACATGTGTTGTCATGTAAAGCATTTTTTCCATATTAGTCACAATTGTGAAAGAAACTGATCGAAAGGGGAAAACAAAGAAAGAATAAAGTAAATGAAAAAAAGTATGCTTCAGTATCCATCAGTTCTTTAGCTGGATTTTGGATAGCATTTTCTTTTGTGAGTCCTTTGTACATGTCTTGATCGTTGTGTTGCTAAGAAGAGCTGCGTCCTTCATAGTTGATCATCACACTGTATACAGTGTTTTCCTGGTTCTGCTCATTTCACTTTGCATCGGTCGGTACAAGTGGTGATTTCTTTGAAAATTATTCATTCAAATCCTCTGTGAACAAATCAACTCAACAAACATTTACTATACACCTACTGTGTGTCAAACATTTTGCTAAGTGATGAGATACAGTGAAAGGGACCTTTCAGGGGGTAAAGATTATTTTTGTCTTAGGATCCTTGGTGGCTAGCATAGTATCTGGCACATAGAAGGCACTTAACAAGGCTTATTGGATTGGATGGATTTAAACTCTTGATTTTGTTAATTAACATTCCATGCACGTATATGGCCTTTCCCCCCCTCCAACTGTATTGGAAGCTTCTTTACCCAAGGTAAGAGTATAAAACTTCTACCTGTTTCCAATAGCTTTGATCAGTCAGCCAGGCAATGAGTATTTATTAAGGGCCTACTATGTGCCATATTGCTGTCTGCTGAGAATACAAAGGCAAAAGTAACAGTTCCTGCCTTCAAGGAGCTTGTATTCTCTGGATAAGAATCCAAGCATTGATGAAACATATGAAGAGCAAATAAAACATTTGCAGTTTTACATGCGATCATCTTTTTCATTATGTTAAAATATGGAAATGCTCATTTTATTCCTTAGGTTTAAAAATAAAATAAATGAAAATTTAAAAAAAGAAAAGAGAAGGAATGAGTGAATTTCACTTAAAGATGTTAATTTTCACGATTGGCTTGTTTTCCTTTCCTGCCTTGTCTAGTTGTGGGGCCGTATGTTAAAAAGATCTTGTGTGAAGAGCTTGGTGCTCCTGCCAACTCAGCTGTCAACTGTGTCCCTCTGGAGGACTTTGGGGGCCACCACCCTGACCCGAACCTGACCTACGCATCTGATCTGGTGGAGACCATGAAGAGTGGAGAGCATGACTTTGGTGCTGCCTTTGATGGAGACGGGGTGAGTCGATTCCTTTCAGTTCTAGCCTTTATCTCGCTGCCAGGAGCTGGGCTCGATGTCATGGGTTTGAAAATAAGGGCACACCGTCAGGGTAGGTCCTAGTGCTTCCATTCTGATGGGGGAAATCATATGCACATAGTAAATCCTACTATGGAAACAATAGGGGGACAGCATTGACACTTGTGGTGGGGGTGAGATTGAATTCTGAAGGACTTTGGGGAGATCCTAGAAGGTGGAGAGGATGAACATTTACCATTTATTGACCTCGCCCCCTCCCCTTCTAAAATAAAACATGGTGCAGGCTGGGTTTTACCCCAGAATGGGAAGAGCTCATGCATTCACCCCTTCACTTCTGGTCCTCCTGGCTCTGTGACCTTGAGCCAGCCCACAATGCATGGCAGACTGGCAGAGATGTCCAAGGTTCTCTAGTGCCACCTTTGCCCGTCTCTGGAAGAGATGGTAACCAGCCTGGTATCTGCAGGGAAATCTTTAGAGCTAGCATGTCCTGGGGTCAAATCCTACCTCTGACATATATGAGAGTTGTGACTCTGGGTGAGTTATTTCTCATCTCAGGAAACTCTCTAAGGCTTACGGATTGCCGAGCAGACATTGATCTGCCTTGGTGGAGGGAGTTTCTTCATCCCGGAGATCTCCATGCCCATGAAATCGCAAGTTGGGACCAAAAAGAAATTCCCTTTTGTGTTTGTACCTCCAGTGCTTAGCACAGTACTTGGCACATTGTAAGGTTTGGTTTTTTTTTTAATTTTAAATTTATCCTTTTATTCTTTCATATTAAATACAAAAATAATTTTAAACATTGTTTTTTTTTTTTTTAATTTGAGTTCCAAATTCTCTCCTTCCTTTCCCCACTTCTTGAGAAGGCAAAACTTTGGTCTAGATTATACACTTGAGGTCCCACAATACACGTATGATTCCATTATTGCTGTTATTTCTCTGGTAGTGGATAAAACATTGTAAGTTTTTAACATAGCTTTTTATTTGTTCATTCTTTTCTCTTAACTGAGCTGAAGAATTGATCCTTTAATTTTCCCATTTGCCCAATTCCCACAGAAGCTACTTGTTTTTTCCTTAAAACTTAATGCTAAGCAAGATGTTTTCAGATCCAGACTAAAGGACTTCTGAGGTTATGGCGGCCCATTCTCTTCATTGTATAGAAGGGGAAACTGCTGTCCAGAGAGATTGGGGGTCATAGATTTGGAACCTGAAAGGACCCAGAAGGCCAGGGGGGACTTAATAATTGAAAGAGATAAATGCTTAGAGAGCAGCTGGAGTATATTTTGAACTCAGATCTTTGGTATATCCTTTCTAATACAACATGCTCCTCCTTCCCACACCTTTTCGTGAGTGAATACGAAACAGCTTATCTTTAAAAAAAAAAAAAAGAAAAGAAATAAACGAAGTATTTTTTAGCACTTCCTGTAGAAAAAGCCCTGTGCTCAGTCCTGGGGTTACAGCCAGGACATCAGAGCTCACAGGAAGCTCACCCTCTAGAAAATGACTGAGATAGTGATCTTTTCATAATCATACTTTACCTATTGGGTCTCAGAGACACTCTTCAGTAACTGTTGTCAGAATGATAACGATGACTAACATTTATCTAGGACTTGCCTTGTTTTGGGCACTGTGATTAGCTCTTTACAATTCTTTTTGATTCATACCATAACCTTGGGAAATAAGTGATATGATTATTGCCACTTTACAGATGAGGAAACTAAGGCAGTCAGAGCTTAAGTGACTTGTCCAGGATCTCCTGCCTAGTAACTATCTGAGGCTGGATTCCTGACTCCAAGCCCCCTCGCTGCCTCCAGACAGTCCCTTGGGGAGGCTTTGTCCTGAGCTCTTAGCAGAGTCCCACGGCCTACTGGATTGGAGGCAGAGCCTTCTGCAAATAGAGATCCCATCTTTAAAGAAATCTACATCCCAGTTTCAATTGGACAGAAAATGTCATCTGCAACCAGAGAAAGAACTGAGGAGACTGTTTCTTTTTTTTTTTGCTGGGACAATAGGGGACAAGTAACTTACCCGGGTCACACAGCTAGGAAGTGTTAAGTGTCTAAGTCCAGATTTGAACTCGGGTCCTCCTGCCCTCAGAACTGGAGACTGAATGTAAATGCACACATGCCACGTTCACTTGTTTTTTTTCTGTTTTTTTATGTCTCCCATGGGTTTCCCCTTTGGCTCTGATTTTTCTCCCTAACATAATTCATAAAACAATGTATATTAAAAATAAACTAAAAAAAAAATAAAGAAATTTGCTTTTAAACAAAAGGAAAGAGAGAAAGATCTGCTTTCTTTCCATAAAGGATGGCTTCAGGGACCAGCAAACTGGGTAAACATCTCTTACTCCTTCTGTCATCAAGGTCTCATTTCTTCTAGGCCAGAGGCATGGTGGGTTTCTGAGACGGGAAAAGGTCTTTGGGGTTAAAGGTTAGCAGGTCCTGAGAGGCAGCGGGAGAGAAGAGAGCTTTCAGCTCTCACTGAGTTTGTTTCTGCATTTTAATTGAAAACATTTTCCAAAGTGTACGCCATTGATGGAAGGCTTGGCACGGTGGGTGCTATAAAAACCCAGTGAGCAACAAACGTCCAACGGAGAAGGAATTTATCCATTTTCCATTTTATAATTTTATTGCGAAAAATTATTTTTGCTGAAGCCAGGCCCCTCCGTCCCCTTTTTAAAATGTTCATACAGTTTGATGCAGATGCCTTCCTTTCAATGCCCTTTCTCCCAAAGGATCGAAACATGATTCTGGGAAAGCACGGATTCTTTGTTAACCCTTCGGATTCCGTGGCCGTCATCGCCGCCAACATCTTCAGCATTCCGTATTTTCAGCAGACGGGCGTTCGGGGTTTTGCCCGCAGCATGCCCACCAGCGGGGCCCTGGACCGGTGAGTGCCCCCGCCTCAGGAAGGGCTTGGATTTGGAGGGAGGGCAGAGCAAGCCCAGCATCCCCAGCATCCCTGCACTGAACCCAGCAAGCAATTCTGACAACTTCCGTTCACCCAGAATGGGAAGGACTGCTTAGCTGCAGCCACCCAGCAACCTCTAGGATCACCCATAATGCTCCACGGGGCTTTTGTAGCCCTTTCCTACCTCTCCAGGGATCCCGACTCTGTGGTCCAACAACACTTGTCTCCTAGCTGTTGTGCCCACAGGAGGCTCTGGCTCCTAACTCCATTCACACCTTTTCCCTGGGGATCCTTCCACACCTGGAATGCTCTCCCTCCTCTCCCCACTGAGGAGAAAGGGAGGGTCTGAGTGGCTGCTATTTCTCATGTTTGGTTTATGGGCCCCACTCAGCTTATCCAGCATATAATGGGAACTCTACGGCATTTCCAAAAATGTTTATTTGAAGCACACTGAAAGGCCACATTTCCCTAAATGGTTATATAAAGCTCTTTGGTCTACAAAGCATCTTATATAGTATCTCAGTCCTCCCGGAGATAGGTGCTATTATTACTGTACTTTGCACATGAGAAAACTGAGTCAGACGGAGGTTAAGTTAATTGCTCAAGGTCAGTCTGTCAGTTAAGAAATATTTATTAGGCATGTGCCAGGCTTTGTGCTAATTCTTGGAGCTAGAAAAAGAGGCATAAGATAGTCCCTGCCCAAGAGCTTACTATTTAATGTAACATGTAAACAAATACACACACACACACACACACAATATACACACATATGTGTGTATAAATATATATTTATGTAAGGAGTAAGAAGGCTGGTCATGCAATAGCAAGTGCATGAGCATTCCTGTGGAGTAATGGCTCTTTTTCTTGACCACCTCCTTCCCCAATGGGGACAGTACAGACTGTTGTGCTCATAGAATTGGGTCCGCTCCTGTATGTTATCAGCTCAGGGGGTGCTGGGGCTAAAGTGACCGGGACTCCCCTCCTTCCCATGAATCCTCTCTCCATCCCAACGTGATGCAATTTTCCCGGGCCTCTGCAGGGTGGCCAACGCTACAAAGATCACTTTGTATGAAACTCCAACGGGCTGGAAGTTTTTTGGGAATCTGATGGACGCAAACAAGCTGTCCCTCTGTGGGGAGGAGAGCTTCGGCACGGGTAAGTCAACGTTGCTGCTCTGTAAACACTGTGCCTGTGAAAGATTAGACTGCTAGTGGCCGGACAGAAATAGCCACTGGGCTGGATGCCCCTTCCGTGGAGGGCCCATTTATTTATAACTGCCCTGGCTGACATCTCCCCATCTGAAAAGCTCCCCCCACGTTGATTGCCCAGAAAACGTGTTCCTCATGTACACCCCATCGTCAAGTGCAGGAAGTTTGGGGCCTCCCCCACCCGTCCCCGAGCCCAAACACATTCTTCATCCTCCTGGTGGTCAGGAAAAAAATATAGAGGCCGAGGAAAGTTTCTCGTTTTTCTTTAAGGAGCGGTTTCAGCACAGCCTTAAATCTTCTCTTTAATGGACCTAAGTTTTCTCTAACAACAATGTTATGATTTATTACCATTAAATGAAGGGAGGGCGGAGCAAAGTTGCTAGGCAACCGTTAAGGGAACTTTGTCTCGGCCCAGAGCTGCCGGTCTGATTGGAACCGGTTTGGCCATGGGCTAGTGGCCCTTCTACCTGTGGTAGGGCACTGGCTCGTACTTGAAAGCGCTTTCCAAGCATATCTCTTTGTACTCTCACGGCCAGCCTGAGAAGTGGGCCCTGTGATTTTCACCCCCATTTTACAGGCAAGAAAGTGAAGGTGGCCAGAGGCTAAATGACCTGACTGGGGCAAACATCAGCTACTAAGAGAATTTGAATTCAGGTCTTTCTGCCTTGAGGTCTGTCCCGGGTAGCCGTGTGTCCCCTCCCCAAAATGCACCCACTCTTCCTGCAACCAAATTGAACTTTGGAATATAGGATCATTCAGCAATCAGCAGGCATTTCTTAAGCACCTACTATGTGCCAGGCACAGGACTGAGGGCTGTGGATACAAAGAAAGGCAGAAACGGCCCCGGCTTCGAGGCACTCACATTCTAATGGGAGAAATGTCGTATAAATAACCATATACAGACAAGATCGGTTCGTGTGTTTATATGTCTATGGAATAAAATATAAATACAACTTATGGATAACATTGCTATAAAAATATCGGATATATTTCTATATGTAAACAAACATATAAACCCATATATATATATTATATATATATACTACATCATTTATATGCACTTCAACTTTATAAAGTTGAAGTGCATATAAATGATGTAGTAATTTAACATATACTATATATTTATGTAAAAATATATATAAAATAAAAAAAATATATATATATAAAGGGAGATATACATGAGTATATCTTGGATGTATATAGTTGTTTGCATGTTGTCTCTCCTACAGACTATGAGTATATATGCTTATATAACAATATATATCTATAAGTATATGTATTATATAAGTTATATATGTAATATATAAGTACATATTATATATGTATTATATAAGTTATATATAATGCATATGTTTATAAATTAAATATATATTCAATACACTATATATTATATATAAAAGTATATTTATGTATAAATAAATATACATCCTAATGGAAGATATCTATATATTTATATATATATATATATATACATCTATAATACATATGCACATATACATGTATATGTATACATGTATACATATGATATATAACTAAAATATAGATTTATGTAATATATATATACCTCATTCTAAAGGGAGACATTATATATATATATATACACACACACACACACACACACACACAGAGTTCTAAATATATCTGCCTCTGTGTGTACATGTAGATGTGTACATATGTATATGTATTTATGCACATACACACATATAAAATTCAAGCCCTGACTATAAGCTCAGTGCTCCATTCACTTGTCCCATTGACTCTTGCAAAGGGATACTGGCTTATTGACTTTGGCTGATTAACAGCCTCTGCCAGGCAAGCAGGAAAAAAGGGCAGTGTTTTATAGTGGAAAGAGCTCTGGATTTTGCGTTGAAGGACCTGGATTGGCATCCTAGCTCTGCCATCTGTGAAATGTGTGGACTTTGCTCAAATAATTTCACCTCTCAACTTCCTCATCTTTAAAATGAGGTGATTGGTTTTCCAATAAAGGTTTTTTTATTTAAAATATACAAGGAACTGATTCAGATTTATAAGTATACAAACCATTTCAAAGGCAATTTTCAAAGAAAGAAATGCAAGCCACATACAACTGTGTAAGGATAAATGAAAGCACTAATAATGTGAGAAATGCAAATTCACTCCACTCTTAAGCTCCATCTCATACCCTTCAGATGGAAATGTTACAAAAAAGGAAAAAGACTTTGGAAGAACTATGGGAAAGTAGACATACTCGGTCCCTGTTGCCGGAGCCAGGAATGGGCCTGGTTATTCTCTAAGAGAATTTGTGACTTATGCCATAGCGACAGCATGCCGTCTGACTCAGAGAGTACCATGGCCAGCTTATCGTCTCACTTGTCAGATCAGATGTATCATAGATCAAAGAAAGAGGGAAAGGACCTGTAGGTATAAAAATCTTCTTTTGTAGTGAAAACAGCCGGAACCCAAAGGGTGCCACTTAATTGAGGTGATGACTAAATAAATTGTGGAATAATACATGACTAAAGGAACAGTGTCACAGAAATTTGGGAACTGATGCACGGTGATATGAACAGAACCAGATTAAAAAAAACCCAAAATGTATACAATAACAACTTTGTAAATGTACATTCGACGAGGGAGACTCCATTGATGATCCCATAAAAGTAACTACCTTTGTCAGGTAACAAGACTGTTTGACTGGATCAGTGATTTAAAACCTATTTGAGTCGATAAAAATCACTCCACAAAAATAACTGGAGCTCAAAAGCTGCCAGGAAAGGGACAATGAGGATGTAGGTTGGAGCCATGGGTAGAGAAGGCAGATTTGGCCCCTCTGGCATTTGGTAACAGAAGCCTCTGGTGCCTTGCCACTGGTGTAGCTGTTTTTCTCAAGGATTGAGCAAAGGCTTAAGACAGAAATCTTCCCCCACAAATTTCTGGCCTCTCTTTTCAAAGATGTTAACATTATTTAAAGATCTCTAGCAAATCTCCACCACAAAAAGGCCATAGATAGATATAAATGGGAATTAAGACAGAAAGCCTGATCTTAGCCACAATGCCAGGAATTTTGCTAAGTGGGGCCTTGGAATGATTATGATTGAACTTGTACCTTTTTATCTTAAAAAAGAAACAACTTCTTAAAATCTCAGAGGAGGGGACCTAGTAGACTTTAGGGCCCATTATACTGCCTCTCGATTTACAACCAAACTAATTATAATAATTTGTTGGTGTTGCTCAGTCATTTTTCAGTTATATTTGTCTCTCTGTGATCCTATCTGGGGTTTTCTTGGCCAGGATACTGGAGCAGTTTGCCATTTCCTTCTCCAGCTCATTTTATAGATGAAGAAACTGAGGCAGACAGGATAAAGTCACTCAGCCAGGGTCTCACAACTAATAAGTGTCTGAGGCTGAATTTGAATTCAGGAGGACCTGAATGCCGTGATATTCTGGGGGGACTGGTGATAAAGCATGTTAATCACTCCTTGACAGAGAAGCAATGGGCTCAAGATGCAGAATGAAATACACGGTTTTGGATCTAGGCAATGTGGCAGTTTGTTTTGCATTTTTGTTAGAAAGACTTTGTTTTTCTTCCTCTTTTCTTCTATTTGATTTGAATGGGAGCCAGAGATAGGAAAGCAAAAAAGAAAAGAAAAAAGAGTCATTGAAACATGGTTATTATTATTATTGTTATTTTGGCAAGGTAATTGTAATTAAGTGACTTGCTCAAGATCACCCTGCTAGTAAGTGTTAAATGTCTGAAGCTGGATTTGAATTCAGGTCCTCCTGACTGCAGGACTGGTGCTCTATCCACTGCCTCCTCTAGCTGTCCCTGAAATATTATTTTTTCAAACCCACAGAAGAGAATAGATGAAAGGCCAGAAAGAATCACAGACAGATAGGATAACTTTGAAACTTATATATTTAAAAAGAAATAACAGGATGTATAAAAGAGATTGGCAGTTTCACATGTGATATAATTTTCTGCTGTACAACTACATTACATGGGTGCAAACACCTAGCTTATTTGATGTTTTGTGTTAGACTTGTTTTTAAAACAAGAAGTTTGGACTCCTTGACTACTGAAGTCTTGTCCAGCTCTGGACCTGTAGGCCTAAGGATGGTGTCATTGGTTCCCTGTGAGTCCAGCACAAGCGTGCAGGTCCTTCACTTCTTTCCAAGGGAATGAGCTATTGGATATCATGGGGGGAGCTGCTTATTCATTTGCCTTGGAAGTTTTGATAGCTCTCTCTGCCCCGTGCAAAATGTTGCGTTTAGTGGGGATTGTTCTGAAAGACTCGACCATCCCAGCCATGAATCAAATCAGAGAGTAAGTCTTTGGCTGGTAGGAATTGAGCCTTTTAAGAAGGAAAGGTGAGACTCAGAGTTGGGTAACTTCCATTAAGCCAACTGGACAAATACCACTGATACTGTATATGCTTACACATCAATTCCAAGGGCAGGGAGCCATTGCTTCTCCCTCCCTCAGTCCCAAAAGTGCCAGAAATGTGATATTGCTACAGGACAAATGCCTGATTGACCTCTCCAGTTTTGCTCTGCTGGGAGACCTCCAATGTTATGGTATTTAGATATCATGAAGAAGAAATCTATGACCACTGTTATTAGTGAACTTTCTACAGTGTCTAGCACTGTGCTAGTGAGTGGTCAGCCCTGAGAAGTTAAATTAGAGGCATTCCTTTTGGATTGGGGTCCCCAGTGTTTTCCAGGGCTTCGCTTTTGGCCCTATTTCTGTTTAATCTGTTTTAATCAGTGGCTTGAAGAAAGGTCATAGAAACCAGGATAGATAACATAAAAGACGGAGATAGATTCTATATCAGTATCAAGATCAGGAAAATCTCATGAGCTTAAAACAATGGGCCAACTCCAGCAAGCTGCAACTGAGTGAATCATTGTAAAGAGAACTGTTGCGACCTGCACAGGTCATTTAACCCGTTGTTTCCTTGGATTCAGACAGTGAATTGTCTAAGGGATAAGATATAGCACAAGACCTGGTGATTTTAGTTAATTGTCGATATATAAAGGGTTTTAATTTTGTCACTATAAGAGATCCCCGAAACCATCTCAAATGGCAAACCTCAGGCATGGAGAGGGGAGTTGTCTTCCTCAGTGATAATAGGTAGGAACTATCAGATTTGAATCCATGTCTTCCTTATTTCAGAGCCAACACTATTCAATATTATCTCCAGGTAGTCCCCTAGGAGCTCCAAATATTTTCATATACATTTTTAATTGAAACCTAAACATTAGCAGTCATCAGTATTTCAGTATGCAAAGGTGAACAGAAAAGAAGATTGTACAAGATAATAGTAGTGTGACATGGTGACTAAAATAAGCCAGTTCAGTTGTAGACTCATTAATTGAAGTCTAGTCTGACCAAAGATGCTCAAAAGCATCATGAGGAATGAAGGACCATCCTTTACAAAATGCAAATGGAAGAGAGATTCTTCTGACAGATAGAATCTAATCACTAAACATTTAAGTACCTCCTAGCTCCTGTTTGCAGATGACAATTTGTTGATCCTTTCAAGCCAGGAACCCTACAGGGCTTTCACAGGGGGATTCTAGGCCATCTGAAGGGATCCATGTAATAATCCACACAATGAAAACAAAATGGATGAAGAATCCCTATTTTCTGGGTTAAGTTATAACTTAGTGAATACAGTTGGATGAACAAACCACTGACTAAGTACATCGATAACTTTTATCTTATAAAGTCTCGACAGAGAGTGAGCTGGATTGCTTTGGGGACAAACATGGCCATGAAGGAAGTTGTGTCAAGATTGGTTCCTGAAATGAACATGGGATCACAGGAAGTAAAGGGAATGCTTGATGGTGGTTGTCCAGGTGTTTTGCTCAGAAGCGCCCGACTGATAGATAAAATGTTGACTGTTAACAGTAGAAATAGCAAGGTAGCACAGAAGGTCACCTCTGAAGGTTGCCAGCGCTCAAGGCAGACGCAGGACATAGCCACAGTGCACACACAGCACCTGTTTTGCTGTTGACAATGGATGATCTGCTCTGAAGGGAGATTGCATTAGACCCTCCTAGAGTTTCAGTGTAGCAAATGGGAGTGAAATGAAATTTGCTTCAATTCCAATGGAAGCTCGGTGGCTAATCGGGAACAGTTGTTTGGCATTGAAGGGATGAGAAGATGAGATGGTTTCAAGTTGCCTGTTGTGGGACGTTGATGAGTTTTATAAATTAGGTTGGATTTCACACCTTATAAAATCAGAAATTGAAAGAAAGATGAAAGTAACTGGGGTGAGACTGTTGATAAATATACAAATTTGTACAAATACAAATTAAAACTGTTTGTGGCCCTCAAAGAACATACTTTTGTTCTATTTGAAGAGGAGTTGGCACAGCACATAAAAAGATAAAAATAAATATGATAATTTGAGAAGGGAGACAGAGCCGAAAGTTACAGGAAGATTTGAAAAAAGGGCTTCTAGAAGGAGATAGCAATGAAACCGTGAAGGTAGCGAAGGATATTAAGAGGCAGAATTGAGGAGGGAGGACTTGTAAAATGTGGACCCTGCCAGTATCAAGGACACAGAGGCAGGAGAATAGCAAGGAGCACAATTTGAATGGCACAGAGCCCTAAAAGGGCTGTTCCAGCTGGGTCTGGAAAGGCTTTAGATTGCCATCAGGGGGATTGTCTTGGAGCCATTGAAGGCTGTTCATTTAGCATGTGACGATATGGTCGTGCTTCTGCTTAAGACAGATTATTTGGGCATCTATAGGGAGATTAAAATGAGGAGAGAGAAAGAGAATGGAATCTGGAAATCCAATTAAGAGGATGTTGCAATATCTATGACAAGGTCCTAGGCCAGACACCTGGCCACGTGAGGGCAGCGATGGGGTTAGGATCCACACGACTTGGACTACAATTTGGAAAAGTCAAGGATGACCCTTCTAAGGGACTGAAAGGTTTCTGGATTTCTTCAATAGCCAGAAAATTTGAGCAAGAAATAGCTTTAAGGAGAAAGATGATGAATTCTGTTTTGTACCCACTGAGGGTGAGCTGTCTGGGCAGCCAGTTGAAGATGTCTAGTTGGTGGCTTTTGGCTAAATCTCAGATGAGAAACTGTGGCCCAGATGGACAGATCTAAGAGATACCTATATGCAAGAGATTTCTGAACACAAAGAATAGATCCTTGTTGGGTTGGAGTGATAAGGAGAGCAAGTTTCCCATAATGTACAAGATCCCCATCTACTTTCGCTTCCTAGCCCTGACAGACCTAACTCAATTTGGATTTAGCAAATTCTGCTTGAAATTCTGTTTCTAATGATGGCCACCTCACTGCTTCTCAAAGCAGCCCATTCTGAGGGTCAGATAATAATTTGTAGTAAATACACATTTTGTTTGAAAATCGGTATGATTGTTTTTTTGTTTATTACTTTGGTTTCTGAATATGTCCCTGTGAGCTGCCTCTCATGACAAAGATCACATAGCTGGTAAGTGATGGAACTTCCTTCCTTCCTTCCTTCCTTCCTTCCTTCCTTCCTTCCTTCCTTCCTTCCTTCCTTCCTTCCTTCCTTCCTTCCTTCCTTCCTTCCTTCCTTCCTTCCTTCCTTCCTTCCTTCCTTCCTTCCTTCCTTCCTTCCTTCCTTCCTTCCTTCCTTCCTTCCTTCCTTCCTTCCTTCCTTCCTTCCTTCCTTCCTTCCTTCCTTCCTTCCTTCCTTCCTTCCTTCCTTCCTTCCTTCCTTCCTTCCTTCCTTCCTTCCTTCCTTCCTTCCTTCCTTCCTTCCTTCCTTCCTTCCTTCCTTCCTTCCTTCCTTCCTTCCTTCCTTCCTTCCTTCCTTCCTTCCTTCCTTCCTTCCTTCCTTCCTTCCTTCCTTCCTTCCTTCCTTCCTTCCTTCCTTCCTTCCTTCCTTCCTTCCTTCCTTCCTTCCTTCCTTCCTTCCTTCCTTCCTTCCTTCCTTCCTTCCTTTTCTTGCCTTTCTATATCTCTAATTTTTTCTCCCCTTCCTTTTCTCTCTGTCTCCATCTCTCTCTCTCTCTCTCTGTTCTTTCTGCTTCTCTGTCTCTGACTTTGTCTCTCCATCTCTCCCTCCCTCCTTCCCTTCCCTCTCCCCTCTCCTCAGAAATGTTTCTTTTCAGTCCTTCGAGGATAATTATTTTTTAAAGCAAGTTGCGTGGCTCCATCGCTGAAGTTTGCTGGGATGGGTGCAGCTGTACATATTTAACTGAACTTTTGATCTTCTTATTTATAGCTGATTTCATTCCCACCCCACAATTTGCATGTCAGGAGGCTCTTTGCAGAGTCCCCAGAAAGGCTGAGGAGCTGGCCTGAAACCTTCAGGGACTGGAGTTCTGTAGCTTGCTTGGAGGGAAGCATGATTGATTTTGTTAATTTTCTAGTCCCTCGTGGAAGTTATTTTATATGCGCCACCTATTAATTTATGGAGCTTTCAAAATGAGGCTATTGAAGTCCAGGCATCCAGTAAAAACGGAGGGAGAAAACATCCTTCCCTTGGAATTCTGCCCTTTTGGAGGGATCGGCGCCCACCCCCTGGGAGGCAGTGGCTCAGTTTTCCTAGGCTGCCTTTTGGGGAGCAGGGCTCACTCTTCATCATTGCAGCACCTGGGGGGGAAGAGGTCTAGTATAATGGCAGGGAGTCCTTGGGGGTCATGCTATTTATCAGCTGGGTGCTTCCAACTCTAAGACTGTTTCCCTTTCTGTAAAGTGGCAAGATTGGCTAAGATTGCTGGATGATTCCTTCAGAACTATGAGGCCCCGGAGGCCCTTACATAACTCTCATTTTGCCCAGTTTGAGTCTCTCTGACCTCACTCTTCCAAACTGAGGCTGATTTTGTCTACAAGGGCACAGGGATGTCCCTAGGTCTAAGGGCACAAGGACGTCCCTATGTCTAAGGGATTTTGTCTGAAGGGAGGTAGAGTTTTCTTGTACTATAAGTTTGAGTCCCACCCTTCTCCCCACCTCTGCTAGGTCACTTTCCCTACCTTCCTCACTTCAGTTGCCGATGATTAGCTTCCCAGATCCTTTTAAACAATCAACTCAATTAGTTTGTAGTTTTTAGAAAGGGATTTTTAGCAAGAACAGATGAATAAACATTCCTGTGACCCCCAGCACGAGGGGAGCATACGCTCCCCTTTCCCTCTGCAATCTCTGGGAAGGAGGGGCTCATCTTAATGCAGTTCTTTCTAGCATTGGGCCCACCAAGTTTACTTCTAATAAGGTGGGAGCCCTTGTTTTAAATGATAGTGGCCTGGGGGCTTTAGGTCCCTATCCACTGGCCGCAGACTCTACTCCCAAACCCCCTGGTAGTTTACTCTCCTGATCTTCCATAATACCTATGGCCACTGCTTCCAATCTCTTTCACCTCAAGCGAAAGGCATTCACTAAATGCTGCAGATCTTCCGATAATTTACCATCCGGCTGGACCTTCCCCATCTTGACTCACGTGGTTGCCTTTATGAACCCCAGTGCAAGACCACCTTTGCTCTATCGAATTTCTTCTTCTATCCAGCGTGACGCTTGTTCATTGTGTTGGAAATCCCTCCCAGTTTACCGACACATGAGCACGGCGTCCCTTCCTCTATCCAAGCCATCGTTCTGACTATTCTGGATCCTCCAGAATATTCTCCATCTTCTCCCTCTAGACTAAGCATGCAAGCAGACCATCCCAGGCCATGGACTCATGTCCTCTGCCATCTTGGATGCTTTCCTTTCACGTTCTCCAGCTTCTCAACGTTCTTCCTAAGTATGTGGCCCAGAGCTGAACACAAAGCTCCACGCTGGGCAGAGCAGGGCAGAATACAAGAAGGCTTTCATTCCTATTTCAGCTGCCGGGTCTCAGCTCTCTGGGGATTCCCTGGCTTTGGTGAGCCCTGTGAGCTTGCAGACCACAATGAACCTTTAACAAACACTTGCTGGAAAGTGCCTCCCCTTGCTCTGTGACCCCTGCTACCCTCAGGTCCCCTAATATTATAAACAGTGACCCAGCTGACCTTGAAGGGCCTTCTGGGGTCCCATCCAGCTGTGCCTCCCAGATCGAATTTGGGAATCCACGAGCTAGGTAGACAGCAACAGAGCGATCCCGAGTGTGTGCAGAACCAACTGCCGGGGAATTATTGAGAGGAGTGAGCTCACCGGGGCTGGGGGTCTCTTGGATTTTCATGGCCCCTCTTCCAGGGAGAGACTGTTCCTCTGGGCAATGCAGAGAGAAGTCCTCATTAGGCAGAGCACTGGCATTGCCCTGGTTCCAGGGTGGCAGGAGGCCCCCTCCCCCCAAATGCTGCATTCATGAGTGTTTTGCAATTTGGGAACTGTTAGGACTCGGCTGCCTGAGCCAGAGCCGATATTTCTCTTGGCTGGGGACCAGGCTCTGCCCTGGCCGAACCGCTGCTGTCCCGGTCACAAGGAGCTGATTAGGCAGACGCTGAGGGACAGGTGCTGGAAGGTGCTGAATGCACACTATTTCCATCAGGGTCTGGCAAGTGAGAGTCCACTCATGGAGTGTGTGTGTGTGAGTGTGTGTATGTGTGTGAGTGTATGTGAGAGTGTGTTGTGTGTGTATGTGTGAGTGTGTTGTGTGTGTGTTTGTGAGTGTGTGTATATGTGTGTGTATGTGTGTGAGTGTTTGTGTGTATGTGTGTGAGTGTGTTGTGTGAGTGTATGTGAGTGTGTGTGTGTTTGTGTGTGTGTGTGTTGTGTGTGTGTATATGTGATTGTGTTGTGTGTGTATGTGTGGGTGAGTGTGTGTTGTGTGTGTATATGTGATTGTGTTGTGTGTGTATGTGTGTGAGTGTTGTGTGTGTGTATGTGTGAGTGTGTGTTGTGTGTGTATGTGAGTGTGTGAATGTGTGTGTGAGTGTGCAGCTCTCGGGCTTTTGCCTTTTTCTGGGGCTGGGGGGATTCTTGCATTTGTTTACATCAGCTCCCTTCCTGAGATTTTATTGCCGAGGTCCTGGGGGGGGGGAGCAGGACAGCGCCCCGGTGTTACGGTGCCCAGGTAAGGGCGCGGGCTGGATGAGATCAGGGGAGGAAGCTGAATTTAAGGGATGCGTGGGGAGTGTCCACCGGGTTCCGGGCACTGAGATACTCCAAGGGAAGGATGGCCGTGTCTGCGCTCAGGAAGCTCGCGGTCCTAGAGTAGAGGAATCTTGGATCTTGGGATCTTGGAAGCTTTGATTCCAGTCCCCTCATTTTACAAGCGAGGAAACTGAGGCAGGGGAAGACACTCGTAATAGTGACTTAGGCAGTGGAGCTGAAGGTGGTGCAGATTCAAGGTGATCGGGGCTCCAGAAGGAAAAGGACAGGATATGGAGTGCCGAGAGTACTCTGGTTACCGCACCATGACGGCAGCTCCTAGGACGTCAGGAACAGCCGAGAAATGGCCCTGGGCTTGGAGGCTAAGGCGGAGAATGGGGTGGGAGGACTAAGCCCTGATGGCACTAAAAGGACCCTGACTGGTGAGGGCTGAGAGGTGTTGGGCAGGCCGCTTCCCCCGTCTTGTTTTCTTCATCCTCAAAATAAGGAGGCTGGAGCAGGGGACCTCAGACACTCTGCAAACTGAGAGAGCTAATGTAGGAAAACCCTGTGAGGAACATAAAACCTGTGCAGAGGGAGGCAAAACTGTGAGGGGGAAGGCAGCCGGCAGGAAGGCCGTCTTGTTACTGGGCCGTGTCCGGCTCTTGGGACCCCATTTGGGGTTTACTTGGCAGAGATGTCGGAGGGGTTGGCCATTTCCTTATCCGGCCCATTTTACAGATAAGGAAACTGAGGTAAACCGTGACTTGCTCCAGCCGAGGCTGGATTTGGACTAATGAAGACGAGTCTTGCCGACTCCAGGCCCTCTGCACAATGGCGCCCCAGGGGCCCTGGTTAGTGCCCCTCCCGGGGTCCAGCATTCTTCTCCGGGTTTCTCCCAGGATCGCCTTGGAATTGTCCTTTAGGGGGGCAGACACTCTTAAGCTTGTTTTCACTTCCCTCTGCTGTTCTCCCCAGGCTCTGACCACATCCGGGAGAAAGATGGCCTGTGGGCCGTGCTGGCGTGGCTCTCCATCATTGCCAACCGCAAACAGAGCGTGGAGGACATCCTGAAGGACCACTGGCAGAAGTACGGGCGCAACTTTTTTACCAGGTGAGCCCCCTTCAGGTGACTCGGTGTCCCCGCGAACTAGCCCAGCCTCGCAGCAGACCGAACCTTCATCCGGCTCCGATTAGGAATTGCCGAGACCCCATTTCCTGCAATGACGTCCCCCTCCATGTTATCCGTGAAAAGCTGGTTCAGTTCAGCCCCACTGACGCCGAGGATGGTTTGTAGTTGTTTTATCATTGGAGCTCCGGAATCCTTGCACAGGGGCAAGACGTGGGCACAGAGTCCTGCAGATCGACTGCGGTGATTATTTGCTACAGTGAGCAGAGCCGAGATGGTGCCAGGGAAAGAATGTTCCTCTCTCTGTCTCTGTTTCTCTGTCTCTTTCTGTCTCTCTCTCTGTGTCTCTCTGTCTCTCTCTCTGTCTCTCTCTGTCTCTGTCTCTCTCTGTCTCTGTCTCTCTGTCTCTGTCTCTCTCTCTCTCTCTGTCTGTTTCTCTGTCTCTATTCTGTCTCTGTCTCTCTCTCTGTCTCTCTGTCTCCCTGTCTCTTTGTCTTTCTCTGTCTCTCTGTCTCTATTCTGTCTCTATCTCTCTGTTTCTATTCTCTGTCTCTGTTTTTCTGCCTGTCTCTCTGTCTCTCTGCATCTCTGTGTCTCTGTCTCTCTGTCTCTGTCTCTCTGTGTCTCTATCTCTCTGTTTCTATTCTCTGTCTGTTTTTCTGCCTGTCTCTCTGTCTCTCTGCATCTCTGTGTCTCTGTCTCTCTCTCTGTCTCTCTGTCTCTATTCTCTGTCTCTGTTTTTCTGCCTGTCTCTCTGTCTCTCTGTGTCTCTGTCTCTCTGTCTCTATTCTCTGTCTCTCTGTGTCTCTATCTCTCTGTCTCTATTCTCTGTCTCTGTTTCTCTGTCTCTCTGTGTCTCTATCTCTCTGTCTCTGTCTCTGTTTTTCTGCCTGTCTCTCTGTAAATCTGTCTCTCTGTCTCTGTCTCTCTCTGTATCAGATGAGGGAAGATGGAGTTAAGACTTAGAAAATGAGAGTGAGCTGCTTTAAAGATGGGGCTCCTCCCGCCAAGGTTAGAAGTCTTCAGGTAGAGGTTGGTGGCTCCCTCGTTCTCCAGCTGCAAATGCTTCTGGGAAGGGAAAGTCTGGATAAACTCTGTCCCCTTTCCAGAAGGCAAGATACTGGGCCCAGCCCCCCAAGTTTGCCCTCAGGTGTAATCTTGTTTGCCTTATGGACTATAGGTAAATGTTAGCCAAGCCCTGATCCCCATCACTCCCTCCCACAACTGAGAGATCCCAAGTTGTCCTGGCTGATTCTAGACTCCTCCTAGAGCCCCCAGCAGGGCTAATCACAGGGGGCGGCTGTGATTCTCCGGGAGCTGGGATTGTGGAGAGCCGGAGGCCCAGGGGCTCCCTGTCCTGACCAGCATCGGGGCCTGGAGCTGTTGGCTCATCCCGCCATGTTGCCTGGACTCTCCCCATCGGCTTTTACTCCATGGGATTTACTGTTACTGAAAACTATTCAGGGGATTACTGGCTCTTTCACCGCCTTGAATCACCCAGGAGAGAGAGCCAGGCCTGGGTATTTCCAAAAGGATTTTAGAGGTGTCTTAGAAATCCCGGTCACGTCCCCTGATTCTGGGCCCAGGTCATGCAGGCAGCGGTGGAAAATTAGGGGAGCAGACCCGGCCCG